>NC_039259.1:25361239-25583944 GCF_003368295.1 Carassius auratus | reverse complement strand
TTATTAGATCATGAAATATTTTTTTTTTTATTTAAAATAACTGCTCTCTATAAAATGTATATAGTAAAATGTAAATTATTCCTGTGATTAAAGCTGAATTTTCACATCATTACTCCAGTCTTCAGTTCCACATTATCCTTAAGAAATCATTCTGATATGCTGATTTCCTGCATATTATTATTATTATCGATATTTAAAACAGTTGAGTTTTTTTTTTTTTTTTTGAGGATTTTTTTTGATGAATAGAAATATCAATAGATCAGCATCTAAATAAAAAATAAAGCTTTTGTAACAATATTATACCATTCAAAACGTAGAGTCAGTATAATTATTATTATTATTTAGGTAAAAGAAATTATAGAAATTAATACTTCTATTTAGCAAGGATGTTTTGAATTTATCAAAAGATAATAATAAAGATACTTATAATGTTACAAATAAAACCATTTCAGATAAATTATGTTCTTCTTAACTTTCTTTTTTTATCAAAGAAACCTGAAAAAAATTATACTAATATATAATAATTATAAAAAAAACAAATTTGAGCAACAACACCAAATATTAGAATTAATAAAAATTAATAAAAATAAATTAAAAATGTAAAAAAAAAAAATATAATAGTAAAAATATTTAAAAATGTTACTGTTCTTTTTTTTTTTTTTTTTGCTGTACTTTGCATCAAGTGAGCAGAAGAGATTTCTTTAAAAAACATTAAAAATAAAAACTTCAGACCGGTAGTGTATGTATTACATGAACACAAACTGAGGTTGGCCAGGAGGAGATTTCTGGTCTAAGTGGGCATTTTTCTGCAATGTGGACAAGATTGTATGCCTATACAACAAAGTCTGCGTGAGACTATGATATCAGCCCAAGGCCAAGTCTCTCTTTCTGTGGTTCATCAAGAAGTGGAGAGTAAACTCACCATGCAGAGGACATTTACACGCTGACAGAGAAGAAGAGCCACCTTCTCCTCAGAGAGAGCAATCATTCCAGTGACGGGGTGCTACTCTGTCCACGACCTCTCCACTTCCTGGTGTCCGACTGCAGTCGAAGTGACCGCTGGAGTGTAGAGAGGATTTTCTGGTTCATTGGCTTTCGCTGCCCAAACTCTGTGAGCTCCAAACAATCTTCCTTCTGCCTGGGTTGATTAGCACCTTGGCGCTTTCTCTCACGGGAAAGCTTGGCTGCGTCTGTCTCTGTGGGGTTTCTTTCCAAGTAAAACACCTTCCTCACTGAATTTAGGAATGCACACACAAAACACACACAGCTCAACATGCCGGCAAACAGTAATTCCCTAAGTCATGAACACACGATTACTTTGGAAACATCACGCTGAACTTCAGTTCTGAAAAGGTTAAGGCTATATACAGCTGCTCAAAAGTTTGAGACCTGGAAGAATTCAGATGTTTTTTTAATGTAATTTGTAGGGGAGGCTAGGGACATAGCATGCAGTAATATTGATCAAACATTTAAATATTATGTGCAAGTTACATTTGCCGCTGTATTTTCACCGGCATCTGAAATACTGTAGGTCAAACCAGTGCTGAGGCGGACTGAACCACATCTGTGCAGTTAGAGATGCTGCTCTGTCGCAATGTTGAGCGATATGATGCTTTTATTGATCTGTGGGGTTCATGAAGTGTCAGGGACATGATGGTCCGAGCATGTGGGCTCAGTGCATCATATCTCCCTTAATAGAAAGCATGTGTCAAGCTTTCAGTGCGTAATGACCAGAGGTGCATCACACAAATAACATCGTTTCCCTCTCTACATCCTCATCCCTGCTAAACACGCCGCATGCTATTAGAATGGTTTGGAGAGAAATAAGGCTGATTTCTAAAAGGGGCACTCTAAATGCACCTTGTCTAGTGCTGTAAAAATAGAGAGCAGGTAAAGTGCACTTGTCATGGAGGATTCAGTGCAAGGCAATAATAAACCATCACGATCAGCCGAGGCGACACAATTTGCAATATAGAAAAAGTGGTTTTCAATGTACTGTGTGCAAGTATATTTTCACTTATACTTAAATATGATATCAAAGACACTGAGAATTAATTTTGAAGGCAAATATGAAATAATAATAGAAAAATAACTAGGACAGATTCAATGCCATGCTCACAAAACATGGTTCTTCTCTTCTAGGAAAAACAGTAGGCCTGTATCTTAAAGATACAATGAATTCTATTTAGGTGGATCTCACAAAAATTGACAAAAAGTATGTCCAGGTCATATTTAAAAATTACATCAAAAGGAGAAAAGATAATAATAATAATAGGATTAAATATTTATGATAAAAATGTTTACATGCAAAGAATATTATAACACAAAAATCTTAATATACCTAAAAAATAGGTTTCATTTTCTTTATGCATAACATTTTATACGAAATTATTATTATTTTTTTAATCAATTAGTAAAACTATACATTAAAATTAGAATGAGGGAAATTTTTAAGCACATTTATTTAAATAGAATTAAAATATATTTTTAATAATATTAGTATTTACTTAATCATTATTTAATTAATTAATTATTATTTAATAGTTAACTGTATAAAATAAAATAAAATAAAAACATGACAGTAATGCAGCGACACAAGATTCTTAATGGACCTAAAAATAGGCTTCACTTTCTTTATGCATAATAATATTTTTATATTGATAATAGTTTAAGAATAACTATTTTTTTAAATAAGAAAATATAAAAAAAATAAAAGTGAATAATTAAAAGGAAAATTTAATTAAAAATAAAGTTTATTTTAATCGATTTAGTCAAACTATGCATTAAAATGAAAGGGAATTAATGAAGAAAACAATAAAACAAAATCCCTAAGCATATTTATTTAAATGTAAAAAAATTAATAAACCAAAAATGCTCATAAGAAAATATGTTTATTGTAAAATAAAAAGTATTGTCATTTAAATAAGCTTTATCTCTATTAAAGGCTTTTATTATATAGAAATCTTAAAGGAATAGTAACAAAAACTGTTTGATTGTGAATTTCAAAGACAAAATGAAAAATGTTCATGCAAAACTAAAATGCTAAAATTCCATCATTCAGCACTACTGAAGGAACTAAACTAGAATGTTAAAATTTATGAACAGCAGAGGCTTCGGGAATCCACACCATGAAGAGCTTCCACTCATGTGAAATACAGCTGGTATATATGAACCGCAAACACTATTTTAGAGTGTGTTGAATATCATATCCATCAAACAGCACAGACAACTGGCCATTTTTGTCAAGCCGACAATGACATGAACTTATCAACGAGATCAGTCAATGAAACAGAGGAGTTCAGCGCTGAACGCTCACATGAAGGGCAGAGCAGAATCAATAAAGCGTTAATGCCTCACACACACACACACACACACACACACACACACTGCCGTTCCAATGCATCCACGGCTTCTTATGAGACACCAGAGTTTAAAATATGGCTGTTCTTCCACAGGAGTGCTGCTGGTTTAAGATAAAGCGGCTGAGCAATGCATTGCCAAGAGATTGACTTGTCAGTGCATTCGCAGAAAGGTGTCACAGAATGAGGATGGAGTGGAAGTCACAATAAATTATCGTGGCCGCCGCAGCCGCCGGACCACAGCTTATCAAACTAATGTCAGCGGCTGCGAGGGTCTTCTGTCTTATGTTGTCAGAGGCATTTCCGCTCCAGACACTCCTTGAAGAAAGACACTCCTCGTTCCTTAAGCACCTTGATGCTCCAGGAGTCTGACTGAAGGAGGGTCGAGCACCACTCACAAATCTGCTGAGGATGCCCATCATGCCCGAGTTTAAATGGATGTCTAAATAGTTGAGGGAAATGAATGGTTTAAAATTGACCAAAACTAGGTGAAATTCAATTCATATACAGTACAGACCAAAAGTTTGGAAACATTACTATTTTTAATGTGCTCATCAATCTTGCATTTATTTGATCAAAAATACAGACAAAAAACTGTAATATTGTGAAATATTATTACAACTTAAAATAATAGTTTTCTATTTGAATATACTTTAAAAAAATAATTTATTCCTGTGATGCAAAGCTGAATTTTCAGCATCATTCCTCCAGCCTTCAGTGTCACATGTAACATCAGTCGATCACATGATCATTTAGAAATCATTCTAATATTCTGATTTATTATGAGTGTTGGAAAAAGTTCTGCTGTCTAATATATTTGGTCAATAAAAGGTTAAAAAGAACTGCATTTATTCAAAAAAAATATATAATAATATATATTCTAATAATATATTTTCTTTACTATCACTTTTTATCAATTTAACACATCCTTGCTGAATAAAAGTATTGATTTTATTTAAAAAGAAAAAATTACTGACCCCAAATTACTGGCCAGTAGTGTATATTGTTATTACAAAATATTTATATTTTAAAAACATAGCATCTTTTTTTTCCTTTTTCTTTTTTTTACTTTTTATTCATCAAAGTATCCTAAGAAAGTATCACATGTTCTGAAAAATATTAAGCCGCAGAACTGTTTCCAACTTTGATAATGAATCATCATATTAGAATGATTTCTAAAGGATCATGTGATAATGATCCTAAAAATTCAGCTTTGCATCACAGAAATAAATTTTAATTTAAAGTATAATACATTTAAAAACAGTTATTTTAAACTGTAATAATATTTCACAATATTTTTTTTTTTGATCAAATAAATGCAGGCTTGATGAGCAAAATAAACTTCTTTCAAAAACATTAAAAATAGTAACGTTTCCAAACTTTTGGTCTGTACTGCATATATCTAGATCTATATGCATGTAAAATATTTGATATTTTAAAATATATTTTAAAGCTGACATAAACATTTATAAAAACTATATATCTAAAGAACTAAATTCCAAAAAATTGTTTTCTATAAACTTACTGATAATATAAACATATGTTTCAATTAATACATACATGTATATAAAATACACTAAGAAAATTACAAACATACAAACAAACAAAATTACTAAAACTTTTACTAACATTAAAATGAGTTATTTTTACTGGATTCAAATCATTCATTCCATACCTGTATTGTCTTAAAAAGACAAAAGAAAAAAAAAAGAAAGAAAGAAACACAGCTTTCATTCTCTAACTCTCCATGGCTGACCCGACTGCCACTGTCTTGTCCTGGGAGGGTTTTATCTGAATGAAAGGTCCTGTTTATTGTCACCTTGGTGCAGAATTGGGATGTGACACAGCTCTTGTGGCTGACTTTAATCCTTCCTTTATTCCTCCATCTCCCACAAGATTCTGTTGCATTATGGGAGATCAATGCAGAGTAGCCGGTCATTTAGGAAGACTTGGCGCACGGGCCTCTTTCTCTGTAAAGCCACTCCTAATGGAGCACTTAAGCGACACATGCAGTAAAAGCCAAGAGTCATTTACTCAGGCGTGCCGGTGTGGGAGTAATCGTTTAAAACCCAGCTGAACGGATCAATGGAGTTGTAATTGTCAGAACAAACGGTCGGTTTCAAGGCTGTTTGTTATCGGCCTGATCTTGTAATAGAAATTGATTCGGTGTTCTTTCATCCTATCAGTTTTCATTTTACGAGGTTCTTTAATAACATGCAGTAACAACATCCCCTGCTGCATTTTATCAATATGCATTAGCCCACTGTAATATCACTAATGTATATGACGGAAGGGTTAAATTAATCTTCTCCCGCTTAAAGCCATAGATTAGCACCAAGCTGTCTGCGCTACTATAAACTGAGTGAATTATTAATGTGGGGGAAATGACACAGCCTCCTCGCCGCCCCCCTGGCTCATCTGAGACCTGGTTATATTTAATCCGCAGAGTAATTCTTAATGCACTTACACTGAATTGACCATATGGTGACCGTGAACTGTCTCACCTTTCATAAAAAAAGAAACAAAGACATGGTATTAGCAGCTTTTGCGGTTGAGCTGCGCAGACTATCATAAGTGGACTTATTAAACATAAGTGTTAATTGAATGATACAATCATTTAATCAAGCTTGTGGAGGCTTATTTATTGACTGATCAGACTTGCAATTTTCAATAAAATGTCTGCAAAAATAAACTAAAAACAATTCACAAATCTTACCAATGTCCTATCAACCACCCTAGCAACTGCCTATCAACATCAAACATAGCAAACATCCATCACACCATTGCAACAATGTAGCAACACACTAAAAAAAACTATTTTAGAACACCTTACTAATGTCCTGTCAACTACCTAAAACACCCTAGCAACCAGCAAAAAACCCTAGCAACACCCTAGCAATGCCTATTAACATCTTAGCAAACATCCACCACACCATTGCAAAAACATTGCATAAAAAACACTCAAAAAATGTCCTAGCAACCACCAAAGAAACCATAGCATTTGCTTAGCAGTGTCTTTGCAACTACCTAACAACATTCTAGCAACCAACAAAGGCATCCCAGTAACTATCCACCGCACTATTGCAACGATGTAGTAATGTACTAAAAATATCTAAGAACACCTAAGCAGTGTCCTAGCAACCACATAACCCCCTAGCAACTGCTTATTAACATCCTAGCAACCAGAAAGGAATCCCTAGCATTTACATCAACATCCAAGCGACTAGTGAGGACATCCTAGTTACTATCCACTATACTTTTGCAACTATGTAGCAGTACACCTAAATGTCTCAGAAATCCTTAGCTGCACCCTTGGAACTACCCATCAACATTCTAGCAACCAATAAAGTCACATTAGCATTTAACAACATTCTAGTGTAACCCCTCTCTCCCGGGTCCTCACCACCACACCTCGCACTTGCTCCGAGCAGGGCTCGAACCTGTGTCTCCTGCATGGGAGGCGGACACACTAACAAGGAGGCTAAATCACTACAGCCATTAGCGTCTGTCCCTAGTGGATGCCTTGAGATGAGTGAGGTTTACCTGCAAAGCACCTACTTGCTTGCCTCCGTTACACTCACCCCCGAAACATCACTCTCATCCGGGTCACGGCACCAATGTAACCCTTCTCTCCCAGGCCCTCACTGCCAAGCCTTGCACTCGCTCCGAGTGGGCCTCGAACCCGTGTCTCCAGCATGGAGCTCCTGTACAGCACCTACTTGTTGGCCTCCGTTATACTCACCCCCCTAAACCTCACACTCATCCGGGTCACGGCACCAATGTAACCCTTCTCTCCCAGGCCCTCACCGCCACACCTCACACTCGCTCCGAGTGGGCCTCGAACCCGTGTCTCCAGCATGGAGCTCCTGTACAGCCCCTACTTGCTGTTGTTTAATGGTATCTAGTGTAATGGAGGCCAGCTAGTGTTCCACAACACCCTTGCAACCATGTAGAAAACCCTACCAACTGTCTATCAATATCATAGCAACCAGCAAAGACAACATAGTAACCATACATCGCACTATTGCAACAGTGTAGCAACACTTTTCAAAATCTCCAACCCTTTGTAACCAACTACACCCTAGCTACACCATAGCAACCACCAAGCATCATCTAGGGTTCCCCAAGACCCTGGCAACAATCCAGAAACACACTAAGAACCGTAACTGCCCACAACACCCTTAGCAACCACTCAGAACACCCTAGCAACTGCAAAACACACTGAGACATTCATAACAGCAACTACTGAGTTTTAGATTCCCATTTTTTTAGTTAGCATTAAACTCTAGTTCATGCTTCAGCGCTCGCTGTCTCTGATGAATTTATATTCTCCACAAGCGACTGCATGTATCACTTCATTGCTTGATGACTTTGTTTGTAACAAGCGTGCTAGCATATGTGCAACGCTTCCTCAAGCAAGACGGCATTGAAATTCCCTGTGCGCGACACAGAACCCATTTGCCTTTTGTTTTTCATCAATTCTAACAATAGCCGCTTGTCCTTTTCACATTGTGTATATAAACAGTCCAAAAGAAGCAATTAATTGCTGTGATGCAGAATATTCTGGTGCAGGAAAACACTCAACACCACCCGGTGTGTAATATCATCTACATCTAAAGCAATAGAAAGGTTAGATGAACAATTGGAACACCACTTGCAAAGAAAAGACATGAATAATTACTAGATTCTTCAAGGTGACATTTAAAAATGAATCTCAGTGGGAAAGGGCACATGCGGGAAGTCAATAAAAAGAGGCTGGAACAGAAACATTAAGGAAGGTAAAAAAAAAATCTTTAAACCATGCCTCTGACAAATGATATTTATGCAGTTTAGTGGCTGCAAAATGTGTCTTGGCTGCTGTACTGGAGCATCAATCAGATTTTTGCTTATGCAAAACTTACTGATATAATACTAAGCCTTTGTTGGTAGTTGCTAGTGCATTTTAAGTTTTATTATTATTATTATTATTGTTTTAATCAGCTGTTTGGACCCTCGTTCTGACGGCACCCATTCACTGCAAGAGGATATATTGGTGAGGAGGTGATGCATATCTTTGTTATATTCTGCAAATCTTATTAAATCTTATTCAAACTTCAAATCTTTGATATTCTGGTCTCTAAAACTGGAGTTTTGTGGATTTTTTGAAGATTATTAGGATGTTTTTATCAGCTGTTTAGACTCTCATTCTGACGGCACCCATCTGCTGCAGATGATCCATTGGTGAGTAAGTGATGTAATGCTACATTTCTGCAAAACTGATGAAGAAACAAACTTATCAACATCTTGGACTGGAATGGTGTGGTTTTCTTGTAGATTATTGTGATCTTTTATCAGCTGTTTGGAATCTCATTCTGATGGCACCCATTCACTGCAAGAAGATATATAAATGAGGAAGTAATGCAGATTATCTTTAGATTATTCTAAATTAGATTATTCTCTTATTCTTTAGATTATGTTTTTATCAGTTGATTCTCTTCTTTTTTTTACTCTGACGGCATCCATTCACTGCAAAGGATCCAAACTCATCTTGGATGGTCTGAAGGTGAGTAAATTCTGGTCTCTAGATATGGTTCAGGCCCCTCCTTCAATGCAAGACTGGGGATTTTTGGTCGTGAATGAATTTTAGTATTGAGCATAAGTAATACTTACATGCCTAAGCAAATAGCATTAATATAGCTGACTGAAATAATCAGAAGCTGTCAGCGAGGAGGAGAAAGCACTAACATTAAGATAATCCTGCTAAGACTTACATTAATATTTTACATTTACATTTAAATGAGTCTTGGGAGCATCTTGCAAATGTTGAGATGGGTAATTTAAGACCATTTAAATGGCAACAACAGATAAAAATGCTTGATGCAGTACTAATAGTTATGAAACCAGTCTGGAATAAATTGTGTCGCAGTGCAATCATTCTTGCTAAGGTAAGCATCACTATTATTTATTGCTCATAATATTAATTTTTGACAGCAACCATCTGTGCAATATCTTTTCTACAATAGCAGATGTTATAATAGGTGAAGCCACATGTATTAGTGCACTTGAAAACACAAAGATCATCTTAGTAACCGCTCAGAATCACCTAGCAACAATACAGCAATGTTCTAAATAAACTCAGAACATCTTACCGTCATTGTGTAGGTTGCATAACACTATTCACAATGCAACACAAGTGTGTCACATACTCATGATGGGGGAACAGTTTAAAGAGTAGCTAGCGAACTTAGTTCAAGATGCAGATGACTTTGATTCTATATTGGAAAAGATTTGTTGAAATGTAGCATTCCATCACTTGCTCAGATTTGCAGTGAATGGGTGCCGTCAGAATGAGAGTCCAACAGCTGATAAAAAAATATCACGGTAATCAACAAGTAATCCACACCACTCCAATCCAGCAACCAATGTCTTGTGAAGCCAAAAGCTGCGTGTTTATAAGAAACAAATCCGATGTTTTAACTTTACTGACTATTGATATTTTGGCAGAAAACAAAGGATTGATCCACAATAACGCTTCCTCCAGTGAAAAGGTCAACTGGTCTAAATAAGGAGAGAAACCTGCACCATTTACAAGCCAAAACCAGTCAAGAGAGCGCTACACAAATCAGTGTGACAACAGTAGAGATGGACATTTTCACTGGAGTAAGCGTTCTTATAGATTATGGTCTCATATTTTGTTCGTTTTTGTTTGGACTCATATTTTGACCTCTTTACAAACACACATCTTTTTGCATGATCACTTTCAAGACAAGTGTTGGGTGGGCATCAGACTCAAAACAGGTCAACAAATGGGCATAAAAATATCCTAGTTTCCGATTTTGCGAAATGAATTGCAAAAAATGTCTCTCTTTGCGGGCTGAACATTTGATTGTTGTTTACCTCTTTGCAATTCACACATCCCCTCGTGGAAGCAGCATGCATCTTCTGCTGAAACGCTTCGGTTCTCTACACTTCATGAAGGCACTCCATCTCAAAGGCACAGCTTCCCATCGCAGCTGGCCACCTTCCTTTTGATTATATGTGGAGGGCACTCTGCACAATGCAATCAATTTCTAGGGTGGTTGAAGAAAGAACACAAAGTGAGAGGTGTTTTGTTTGGCGGACCCTTTAGAGAAGCAGTTCAATTGCTCACCTGAAGACTGGAGGGTCAATAGACAGTTGACGATTGCCATGAACCCACTATCGATCTGAATGTGAAAAATGCATGCTTTTTGTAGCACAAACAGTCTCGGAAACATTTGGGGCTGTAGGTTAATGATGAGTATTAGTGCTAGTGATGTTTGCAGCTCTAACAAGCTGTCCGTGCATCAGAAATACACTACATTTCTCATTCCAGGAATAGACCACCGCAGGACAAGCACACGTTCAGTCTGTTGATTGCCATAAATGAATTTGGCCATGTTTCAGCACCGTCGGAGATCCAGAGTGTCTTGGAGTGGCTGAGAAACGCAATTAGACAGTTTAATGTGACAGAGGGAATATTTACACTGGATTCTCTAGATGGCTGGCTGTGACAGCGCTGAAGCAAGACACATTAATTCATTTCTCTCCTCCGCAGAGACGCTTTTCTCTACTACAGCCACTGCTATGTGACATCTCTGAATACTTAACCCTATAAAGCCCACTGTATCATATCCGATAGGCCTCTAGATCATCAACATGAACAAAACGGCTGCAAAACCATTTGAACACAATCTAATGAATACCTTCTGTCATCTGATTGAGAGAACTTTACCTTTAGCTCATTAAGCTCTTTTTGCTTTATAACTTTTTTATGTGCAATTTTGGTAACACTTAAGAATTAGATTCCATTTGTTAATTTAAGATAATGAAAATACGGTTATTTATTGTTAGTTCATGCTAATTCACAGTGCATTCACAAATGTTATCAAGCACAACTTTTGACTTTAATATGCACATGTTGAAATTAACATTAAGATTAATAAATGCTGTAGAAGGATTGTTCTTGCTTCGTTCATGTTAACTAAATTAATTAACTAATATTAACTAATGGAAAAGTGTTACAGCAGTTTTTAAAGCTGAACACTTATTGGAATGAAGCAACTTAGATTTATTTCATTATCCATATGTTTTTTCAGAGGAATCATGCTATAATGAACTAAATATGGTCATCTGGTTTTTGATTACTCAACTCTTTTTCGAGAAAATTGTATTACTGTATTGCATTTCTTTACATGTTTTGAAAGACTTTTTATTGGGAAATAAATATTGGGAGTGACAACTAATTTTTAAATGCATTTTCATGCAAGCATCTGCTATACCCTTTTAATAAGCTCACTGATTTACATTACATTTATCAGAATTCATAACTTTTTGGCCATATAAATATCAAATGAATATATATTGCATATTTTTGCTCATTTTGGGCATATTCTCACTTTACTAAATGATCCATAAAAGCCTGTTTTATATATATATATATATATATATATATATATATATATATATATATATATATATATATATATATATATATATATATATATATATTATTTTGTCTAAAGTGTCTAAAGTGTCTAAAAGATTTTGCAAACTATTTTTTTTTTTTTTTTACTTTTTTCTGTACTTACTGTCTGTAATGCAATATTCAAAGTCCAGTCGACTGCATTTATGGCACAAAAACATCAAGTGAACATGAGACTTTAGAAACTCTATGCTGTAGTGAGAAAGTATTTCATGTTCAGGTTCATTGAATTAACTCATGTCGACTTTAACTTCACTTCATGGACCAAAACATGACAACTTCAAAAAATGCATGCAAAAAAAAAAAAAAAATTGTAGAACAATATCTTTCTGCTATATACAACTTTTGCTCAGTGTTTAATTATTTTAGATGTCAGAGCCCTTTCTGAAAACAGAAGAAATATTTATAAGTCAATTAGAAATCGTATTAATGTGTTTATCTCTGAAGCGCGTGGCACCGCTTCAAAACGTTTCTGAATCCAGAGGTTATATGTGATGTTTAAATGATGAATCTCTTATTGAGACTGGAGTGTAAGAGCTGAACATTGAGATGTTTCGTGTCTGTTTTCAGATTTCAAGCACGTGCTCGAGCTCTTCCCCCTTGTTTCTTTCTTCTGCTTCGATTGCCAGATCTTTTCCTCTTTTCTAGCATGCCCCACTACAAAACCAGCCCGTTAATTGGGCAGTGAGAGCCGTACCATCTGCGACGAGCCTGTCGGCCTCACTCCGGCTTGATTTATGACTGCACAGACCAAATCATAAAGAGTCCAGCTGAACACAGACAGCGACTGGCTGCCCTTTCCAGCTTCCAGCTCACCAAGGTGTGGACAAATCTGAGTCTCCATGAATTACATTAGGCTTCGGTAACAGCCGCCACGGCAAGGGTCTGCGTGTTTTAACCCTGTGATGGATGCACGCGGCTGCACGGGCTGATAACTGTTGATTATTACGGTGTCAAACAGACTAGTGCTGGGTAATTCAAGTGTCCTTTTACAACTCTGAGACTCTGAAGAGTTTGGGAAATGCTTAGCCTTGATTGAGTTTTCCAAAAAGAAAAGAAGCTTATAAATTTAGAAAATGTCATGCATGGAGCCCCTAAGATTGTGTTCAGCATCCATTGCATGCTTTTGTTTTCCATTAAACATCCTTGAAATAAGATCAATGTATTTAACATTGCATGAATCTTTAATCATATTACCAGTGCAGTAAGACAAAAATGCAGTTAACTTAATTTTAATAAATACATTTATTCAATTATTAAATACTAATTAATAAAAAAATATAATAAAAAAAAAGATCCAATTTGGATATATATTCAATTACTAAATACTATAGTGATTTAAAAAACTAGAATTTTAGAAACTAAAATTAACTAGAAAAAATCTAAATAAAATTATTAAATCTTACTTCCAATCTATATTTAAAATAAACTTCAGATTTTAACAAGACAATTAGAGAAAATGCTTGTATAGAATAATTATTTTAATTTTATTTAAATGAATAAATACAAATTTATTCCATTAAATTAATTTAAAATAAAACATTACTTTAAATGTAATTAAATTCCAATAATTATATATTTACTAAATACTAGTAATTAAATTAAATAAACAAATAATTACAATAAATAATAAATAAATAAATGTTAACTTTTAAAAAATATGTAAAATCAACTACTAATCAGTAATTTTTTTTTCAAATAATAAATGTATCTTCTTTCAGTGTTTTCGAATATTTAAACATTAGAAATAATATTAATTGAAAATAGTATTTTTTTTTTTAAAAAATTTACTTATAGGTTTTTGCTTATATAAACAACAACAACAACAAAAAATATGCCAGTGTGATAAGAAAAATAAACTTATTTTCCCTATTTTAGAAAACAAATTTTCATCTAATTTTGCTTCTCAGGTTAATGTATCGTGATTTAAGAATGTTAAATATATATATATTTAACTAAATGAAACTGCAGTATTAATGCTAACAGCTGGCAGGCTATAAAACCTTGAGAAATCTAAGAACAATGAGTGTTGATTTGAAGCCTTGTTTGTGATTTATAGTTTATGGACTCTTACAGTCTCCCCATGGGCTTAAAGTAGAGGGTATAGAAGCTCCCGCTGTTAGTCTGAATTACGCTGAGCAGCAGATCCCGCTGAGAGATGTTCAGATGCGAGGTCTGGAGGACTGAGTTCTCTCCACACGTCTCTGCATGCAGGAAAACAACTCAAGCTTCATGCAAACTTAAACAGTGAACATGTAGATGATATGCTTGTTGCTAATTATGTGAAAAGCTCATTAGCACAGTCTATATAATCATTTCATATAAAGCATGGTCTCATCCTCAGAGACAGGCTCTCACTGTACAATCTGATAAATACTGCACACAAAACATCTTCCTCAAGACTGAAGTCACACACATATATATATATATATATATATAAACAACTTAAAAAATGTACACCTTAAAATATATATATATATTTTAAATATAATAAAAAATTTAACATTTATATATATATTTATATATTTATTTTTATTTTTTTATTTTTGCATTTAAAATAAATAATTAAATAAATAAAAAATTATATCAAATAAATGACAAAAACTTGCCAAAATGACAAAAAAAAGCACACTTGTTTTGTTTGAAATTAATTTAAATTCAAATGAAAATTTCAAAATATGAAAACAAAATCAAACTGAAATATTCCACAAAAAGAAAACCTATGATAGTTTTTTGCTATATTAAAATAACTGGTCAGAGTCTTAATTTAAATAAATTAATGACAATTAAAATGAAGGTGAAAAAACAGTAATGAAATAAATGTATTTATATAAATATATTTGTAATTAAATTATTTATTTTATTTAAAATTTGCCATGTGAAATTTTAGCTAGGTAGTTGTCAACTTCAATTAGATATGAAATGACTTTCTATGTTAATATATGTTCTCAAACCACTTAGACAGTTCATGAATAACTCTTTAAATCAACAAGGTTGCTGCATCAGATGCGTCTAGCTTCAGTTGTTAGAACAGAAGTGATCTAGTTTAGTTTAGTGAGGTTCGGTTGTTCTGGTTCGATTCAGGGTTCGAGATGACTGTTCCAGCCCATAACCATCTTTGCTGGAAACTGGAAAGTTTCCTTACATCTGAACTTTATGCACAGGAGATTATATATGTTTTTTCCCCCAAAAAAAGTTTTATTCTTAACACAGTTTTTCCTTCACCTTGAGCCAGTGAAAGGCTTGTCGGTTGGATCTGTCAGTCTGTTGAGTGAAATAAGTTTTCAGAAAGCGCTAAAGTGATTCCAGTGCTCACAGAGAACAGAACAGCTGGTTTGACCTGCAGGGTCCCGATGCATCACAGAGATGTTCAAGACGGCCCCAGCGGTCACGCTCCGAGCACATCACTCAATGTGTCTTATCATTACTGTGTTGTTTGACGATTGGAGATTGAAGCCAGCGGCAGCCAAGCTTGAAATCTGCTTTTCGGGATTTTGATGGACACATCGAAAGTGGTTTGAAAAAGCGTCGAACATCATAAATCCTAACAGTGTCACTTCAGCTGTAAAATCTGAGACTGTCGTCATTGTTTGAATAGTTTGACTTCTGTAAGTGAAGCCGTTTTAACTGTTACTCTACGTTCAAGGGCAAAACTGGTGAAATTTTTTTATTTTGCAATCTCGAAAAAATAATTGCTAATTCATAAAACCATAAAAACTAGAGTACAAAAAACATAACTTCATGATGCAGTATTAATTTTTCCCTCCAAAATTTCTAGTAAATTTCAACAACAATTTAAAGAAACCACAAATACACATTGAATTAAATGTGAAAATTTTGATGTAGAAAGACTGAAACAGTATTTTTTTTGTTATGTGTCATTGAATATTTATTTTATTTGCAGTTTGTCCACGAACAAAAGTCACATAAGTCTCTGTTTATGAGTTTTACAGCTGGAAGTATTTGTTGTGCCATGCACAAAGCTCATCTATGAAATTGTGTTAATTCATCTGTTTAAAATAAAATTATTTTACATATTTGAATTGATTGCCATGTTTTTCTCATTATATATTGCAATTATAAATGGAATAGAGATACTAAATTACATTACTTTGTGTAAATATATTATAAAAATATTACAAACCTAGTGATATTATTAACTTAAACCATAAAAAATTAATTAGGCTAACTGAAATAAAAAAGTAGTACATTAACTGAACAATGTCCAATTAATAGTAATGATACATTAACACACACACACACACACACACACACACGTGTATATATATATATATATATATATATATATATATATATATATATATATATATATATATATATATTATTATTATTATTATTATTATTATTATTATTTCTTTTTTTTTCTTTTTTTTTGAAAAACACTTTATTGTCCCCAAGTTGAGATTCATCATTATTAAATTAAAACATATTTTATTTTATTATTATTTTATTTAGCTGCCAAGGCAACATTTCTCACTTCCATTTAGTTAAACCGGATGACCTAAAATAACTAAAACTGAAATATAAATGAATGAATATGTATGAAAAATATTTTGATAATTAAAACTTAAAACAATAACCAACTACTGAAATAAAAGAAATAAAAAATGAAAACTAATACAAAAAAAAAAATCATACAATAAAATTAAGATACATTTGAAATGAATTTTTTTTTTCTCTCTCTCAGTGTATTGAGATCCAATACTACTTAAGTGAAATAATAAACTCCCATGAATATATACTCAAAGTTAATAAACAAAAGTTACATATTCAATTTCATGAAACATCTGAAATGCTCAAATTTGATTTGGTCATAAACCCTTAAAACTTGTTTTTTAAATACTGTGTGTTCGGTTTAATATGGTAATCCAGTGAGGTTTTATGGTTATAAATACAAATATGAAGTTAGAAATGAGCATATTTAATTAAACAATTAATGTCTAAAGCATATATTTAATTGAAGTTATATTTTGTCATATCCACATCATTTTAAACTGTACGTAATTACTTTCCTGCAATGATGCATTATAGACCTGCCTTGATGGACATTTCCATTAATGCAAAAATTATTTAGCGATTTTCACAACAACCATGCAGGTGAAAATAGATAGTGAAATACTATGGATGCATGCAATCATGTACTGAAAGCAAAAAAAAAATGAAGACATTAAGACAGTCATGCATTTTTTTTCTTACAACTTTGGGAAGCAACTGAGTAATTGTCTGAAACTCTCCATCTGTTTTGATTGACACGTTGCATTCATTTATTTCATGGCTGTCAGGTTCCTCTGCACGTCTATTTTCTGAAGACTGGAAAAATGGTCAGCGTTTCTCTTTCTCTCCGCCTCATGCGCATTTTAATACCAACAATAAAGACCTGCAGCAAAATGAGTAGGAGTCGTTCGGATATTTTTCCACAGACTGTTTCTCAAACAGAGAGAAATCTGTGAGAGAGAAATGCCTGACCTTAGCCGCAGATAAAGCCGAGAGACGAGAGATCTCCAGCCGTCAGCATTTACCTCTCTGATTGGCTCCGCTCTTTCACTGTCATGCAGCTTGAACACGAGTGTGTCGCACTGAAAGTTTCCAGCGTTGAGTTTCCCTGCAGCAAACACAGCAGAGCACAGATCGAGGACTGCTCAGACACGACGGGCTTTAAAGAAAAACCCAGCAG
This sequence comes from Carassius auratus, assembly GCF_003368295.1. Classification (NCBI taxonomy): domain Eukaryota; kingdom Metazoa; phylum Chordata; class Actinopteri; order Cypriniformes; family Cyprinidae; genus Carassius; species Carassius auratus. The sequence continues at coordinate 25,566,408 of NC_039259.1, read as the reverse complement.
CCTCAACGAGACCAAAGTGAATGCATGCACTGATTTGTTTCCTCAGCCGTGTTTACAGAGGTTTATGCACTCTTTGCATGTTTGTGCATCACAAAGGCCACTGAAATATGACATATATGTGATAAATCATGTATTATAACATTACACATATAATTTAGGAAGTGGTTGTCAGCTAAAGATCCTCAGCAAACTTCTTCACTAATACTTCAAACTAGTCTCAACAACTGTATTTCCTTTAAAGAATCAAAATTCCCAAAGCATTTTGAACCTTGACATATGAGAAAGTCTCATTTTAAAAGTCATGTGAATTTTTATAGTAAGTTAACATTTTTGTAGATATATAAAGCTATACAATATTTTATTTTGGGAAAAAAAATAATGAAATAAAAAATATTTTAAAATCCTTATCCAGTAAATCACAAACAACCGGAAAACAATGGAACATTTTAATACTGTTGTGGACAACAGTAACAATTTTGGAGCCAAAATGCTTGAGAAATCACTAAATAAAATGTAGGTATCAAGACGAAGAGAGAGTCAAATACAGGGTTAATACGGTCAACTAACACTAAAGCCATAAAAAAATTCAAACATTAACTGAAATAAAATACAAAAGACTAAACACACAACAAAATAACTAAAGAGATTACCTAAAATGATGAAATATTAATACAAATTATAACAGTTTCTCAATGGTACTAAAATAACACTGGTCAAAAGCAAAGTAGTTATTTCAGACAGATATTTAATCAAAAAATGTAAATTCATAATGAATTATCAACAGGCAATAAAAAAGAAGAAGAAAGAAAACTTGATTCACGCAATTTTTTTTTCAGTACCATTCTAACCATATCTAACCGTTCATAAATCAAGATACATTTAGGAAGAAAAATGGCATGAGATATTAAGTCTTCTGAAAAATAAATAAATATCTGCTAATGGAAAAGATTACTATTATTTTCAAGATCATTGTCCCCACTAGCAGATATGTTTCTTGTTTTAAGCATAAACTCACTTCAGAAAAATATTCCATTTTGCTTCTCAACTAAATGTACTTTGGTTTATATTTAGGTAATGTTTAGATATTTGTACTGAAATCAAAACACAAACACTAAACAGGAAAATCATGTTGCAGTGTTCTGAAAGCAATAAAAACAAATCATTATAAATGTCTTTTACGTAAAGTTAAACGAAAACAGTGAACGGTTGCTGGCTAAACTAGTCAAATGTGACAAATAACAAATAGTCAAAAAGTCTGGCATAAAAAACAAAAAACAAAAACAATTTCTTCCATAATAGCCCAAACTATTGCAATATTGCTATTTTCTTCAATTATAGCACAAACTATTGCAGTATTGCAATTTTCTTCCATAATCGCATAAACTATTGCAATATGCTGCTTAAAAAGTTGAGTTGAGTTAAAGCAATAATTCCTCACAGAAACGTTGTGACTGAGTGAAGAAACATTCACATGCACTGGACAGTGATTCACACACTTTGAGCACCATTGACATCACGCCAGACCCCGAAACATCGATTCTGTCACCTCCAAACCTCATCCATATTATAAACCTTAACGTATGAACCTGCTTCAAGAGGAAAATCGATCGGCCGGACTGAACCCTAATGATTTGATATGCAATGACTCATGAAATGCTACTGAGACCAAACACTGAACACGAGCGATTTCATTGAATCTGGTTTAGTTTAAAATGCAATGTTTTTGGATGACCCTGCACCACTTCATGCAATATATTATTTCAGATTTTAAGAGTTAAATATGACTTGGATGTGTTTTAGGTTTCTTTGTATGATTTGTTTCCCCTAAAGTGCATTTTATCTCATTTGCTGCACAACATCAGATCCATGGAGAGCAGAGGATGCATTCATCATATTCTCTGATATTTCCGTGTTTCTGCTGGAGAGGACGCTCTGCTCTGATGCATGTAATTACGGGCTGAAGGACATTCATTTGTCTGTCCTTCTGTTGAGCAGCACACGGATGAATGCTAACACAAACATTGTTTGACATGAGTTCTGCCAGAATCCTCTCAATAGGCCATTGACTTCATTTTTTTAATGCAAAAGAGATGATTGAATAAGTTCGTCATAGGCAGATGCACGGGACTCCTGCCTTCAAAGTCCCAGAGCAGCATTAGTGAAGATGAGAGTCTGGTAGATAGAAATGTTGCACACTGTTCACTATATACTGTAAACTGCCTAGTAGTTTTACATTCGAATGCACAACAGTTTGCAGTACACACTAAAAAAACTGAGTATTGTTGTCTGGTTCTCCTGTAAAAATATCTAAACTTCTTAATCGAGTTACATTTATTTGAGAAACAAATAAAATTTTAAGTTTTATATATCATCTAATGTAATTTTGCTTCTCAAGTAAATTAATCTTCATTTAAGAATGCTTAGATATTTCTACTGGGAAAAAAGACAAAATGCATGAATAAATAAATAAATACTATTCTAATTTTCATGTTAAAATGTCGGAACAAATCTTGAAAAATACACATTTAATAATTATTAAACATACTGATTCAATTTAAAATTCAATTTTATTTAAAATTATTTAATTTATTTTTAATAAGTATTAATGAATTGTATTTAAGTATTTATTTAGAATTTTATTTGAATTATTTTACTCTTTTAAATTATTTAATTTTATTAAATTATTATCTAGTAATTTTTTTATTTTTTTATTTACGTAATTGCACAACATTAATGTTATCAGGATTTATTCTTATAGAATATATGTACTGGAAATATAAATACACTTTATATTTCATATAAAATTTAATGCAGTGTTTTTTCTCAATTAATTATAACTTGATTTAAGAAAAACGCAACAAAATTCTAATGTATTTTTATTTTGCAGTGAGACATTAAAAAACTGCAATAAATTATAAATAAAATTCCACATTGTCACATGACCTCATGACCTCATTGACCACATGACCACATGAAAATTTATTTTGCAAATGTAATCCAAAGCCAAGATTTTTCATTCTGTTCTGCATACTACTTTCTTTTAAAAACAGTACACAAAAGTGTCTAGACTACAGGACTCAGAGAGCTTTGTATTATAAACCTATTTGAAAGCAACTGAACTTTATCTAAAGCTGGTCTCAGCATCAGACGGCACGTCTTCAGTCCTTTCACTGTCCGTCTGATGCATACGGCACAGAAAAATGACACAAACTAGCAGACGCAGGCAGTTTTAATCTGATTTGCTGGCTTTACACGACTTCAGTCAGTCCGTCTGGACATGAAGTCATGACTAAAGGGTGACGGACTGATGCAATGATCATTTCTGAGAAATAATGAATCACCAAACACTGCTGCTTTCTGTAAAGCTCATGGATATGGGCCAAAATCTGCAGTGAATTCATGTCCATGCTGGTTTAAAGAATTGGTGTAGAAAGCGTTTTCATGATATGCTTATTCATTGATAAATTTATTATTTTAATTTAAATAATTTAATTGTATTGATTTAATTTATTTCTTGTATTCAGTAATTGAATACAATCTAGAATGTTATTGTTTCATTTAAGTAATTTATTGTCCATATCTTTATTTATTTTTTAATTTTTTTTACAGTTTCTTGTTCTATTGCTTCTCAAGTTAATGCAACTTGACTTAAGGATGCTAGGGCCAAACACACAATAATGAATATAATAAATATATGGTTGATTTTTCCATTTGTAGACATGGCATGTTTAGATTCAGATCCTTAGAAATATTCACTATATTTAAAATGAAATTATCATTAATCACATCATAAATGTCATATTTCTTGTTACTACTGTAAATCTATATAGCGTTTTAGTGCCACGTTAAAAAAATCAAAGATTACGAGATTAAAGTCATAATATTTTGAGAATAAAGTCAAAATGATGAAAATAAAGTCGAAATGTTTCGAGAATAAAATCGAAATATTAAAAGAATAAAGTCGAAATGTTTCAAGCATAAAGTCAAAATATTACGAGAATAAATTTTAAATATTACGAGAATAAAGTTGAAATATTACGAGAATAAAGTTGAAATATTACGAGAATAAAGTCGAAATGTTTCGAGAATAAAGTCAAAATATTACAAGAATAAAGTCGAAATGTTTCAAGAATCAAGTCAAAATATTATGAGAATAAATTTGAAATATTACAAAAAATAAAGTTTAAATGTTTCGAGAATAAACTCCAAATATTTTGTGAATAAAGTTGAAATATTACGAGAATACATTTTCACATATTTGGAATTTTCACAAAGAAAACAGTAATTTAATTTAATCAATTGTTTCACATAAATAAAGCTATCTGATCTTTAAAGAGCTTGAAAAATACATTATTGTAAGACACATAATTTGTGTTTCGCTATAAAACTGATTTTAAAAGCAGAGACATTAAAAGTTGGTCTACAAAAATCACGAATCTTATTGCTATTGGGTAGCTGGCACACTACAAAACACGAATGTAATGGAAATATTATTTCCAAGCATACCTACAGTCCCCACGAGTATGACACATGGTATGATTTCTGCTAACAGTCCCACATGTATTTGTTCTCAAATAATCTTTGTAAAAATGATATTCTGAAGTTGTATACACTGTATCAACAATTTCATATAAACCAGTCCCTAAACGGCATATCAGAACAAAACCTGAGATAAGTGGTCAGTTTACGGTCAGAATAAGCTGCGGTGGGCAGAAATCTTGGCGAGTTGAGAGTTTTCCCCCTTGTCACTAGCAGCTGTGTTTGTTTACTGTCCGTGCAACCCAATATCTTTAATTTCATGAGCTTTAGATTTTGCCACCTTCATTTTTCCGTCAGTTTCCATTAATCCACCCACCTGCTCTCTCTTCTTTTCCTCCATAACTGTATTATCCGTCCACACACACACAGCCTTCAGATAATGCTTTACTCTCCGTTTTATTCACTTTTCTCTGTCCAGAAACTCTGCTTTCCTCCACTTTCCTCGTTCCCAATAACACCAGTCTTGGATATCGCACAGATCTCTTGCCAATCTTTAATTATTTCTTCCTCTAATCTTTTGCTTCCCGCCCACTCTCTCTGGAAGTATGAAAGTTTCTCCTAAAAATTCTGCGGCCTAAATATTTCCAAAAGCGGACGATTCCCTGGAGTGTCAAAGCATTAGGAAAATAAAAGAGGACTGTTTCGTTATCAGAGCGACTTGATAAATATTTCCCCCGGGATACTTTCTGTAATCGTATTATTTTAATTACTACTAGTTTAAAGGTCTCGGCAGTGGCTTTCAGGCTAAAGAAATACCGAAGCTAATCATTTGATTGAATGAGTCGAAATTCGAAACATTCAGAGTCACAGGAGTGTTGTGATAACAGTTATATTATAAGCACCAAAATGTACAAAAGACCTGAAATCTACTCTGCTCTGCCTCTCAAGTTCACTGATCATTGCGTAAATCTGCATTCTCAGTGTGGCCACAAGAGGTGCTATATCTGACATGAGGGTCATGATGGAGAAACAGTTAGTTATATAGTTAAAATATTAAAATATAGCCAACTACAGTACCTGAATAATATCTGGATCTGGTATGGACAAACTCTGTCTGAGTACTAGGATCCTACCACAATGCAAATAAATAAATAGACTAGATAACACGTATTTTAAGGTCTAATTCTCACCAGCTACTACCGTAGTTGCTTTTTGGCATGCATATTACTATCATGTTGGCTGTTTATAAGTACTTATAAAGCACATATTAAAGAGCCACACAGATGGGAAATCAAAAATTACCTGTATTACAGTGTATGATGTAGCTGTCCATCAGTGTAAACGATGTGCAAAGTAATTAAACCAAAAAGTACGCAATTTATAAAGTTATTGGCTTCTAAAGTAAGGAGTCGACTCTGAATCGCTGAAACGAGTCGTTATAGATTTCTAATATTTTGCCCATCTCTATGTACGTCACTAGGAACACTTTGCATAATAATCTCCGCCTACCGTCTTGGGAGAAAATGACCTCTGACCTGCCCCCCCCCCCCCCCGCCCCCACACAGACGCTCTGGTTGTTGTGAGAGCATCATGTCGAGGAGACAGTGTGTTTTTAATTGTAAAGGCAAGTTTGTTTTATTTTCACTGCCAAAGAATGAAGATCAGAAGAACCAGTGGCTAAAATTCATTTTTACCACAATACCAGAACAGAACATTTCACTGATGACTGCTTTTCTAATCTCAGTGAGTACAGCTGGATTTTCAAAGCGTTTGGCCATAAAAGAGGGTTCATTACCAAATTTATTTAGAACAACGAGCATCTCCGAATCACAACGCGAAGTATGTTTATGAAGTTATGTGTTTGTTTTCTCCCGAGCGTCTTATCAGTATGTGTGCTGTCTGCAACCTGATCGTCATATACAAACACGTCATTAAAATGAAGTGTAACTCCGTGAATACTCAACGAAGAGACATGAGATATCTATAGAAAGCTTGACATGTCTACTTTAAAACTAAACAAGTGCTGCCGAAAACAGATATTCTTTGGTAAAGTAATCCATATGAAAACAACACGATGTCTGTGTTTCACGTCTCCCTTCCTTATATCTAATGTGACCACGCCCCCGCGCTGAAGCGCTATTCAGATTAAAACTGAAGCGCGCGGCTTGAATACACCCAGACAGAAGAAAAAGCAGCGAGACTGTTCAAGTTTTTTATTTTACTGTTTGCTTCGCGATGAGAGGAATAAGACATAATTCACCCCAAACAGATGCCAACGCATAGTTTACCGTGGAGGTGTGTGCGGAACAACCAATCAAACCTGACTATGTCAGTTGACCAATCAGAACACAGTATGCAACCGAAAGGTGGGTTTTAAGGAAACTGAATCCTTTGAACAGCTTCGCGCGAACCGTTTGGGGATCTTTGAGAATTGAGGTAATGTTAAAATGATATTTTGACAAAATGACAATGTTTTTTAACCTTGGATGGATTTAAACCTAATGTACAGGACTTATAAACAGTGATAGGAAGCTTAGAATTTTCATCTTACTGGCTCTTTAATGCTTTATTTTGCATGAACATATTTAGATCCCTTATTCTGACCCCATACTTCAACTTATCAATGATACCTTACTGACTATTAATAAACAGCATATTAGGAGTCAACTGAGGAAAAGTCAATGAAGTTAATGATGAGAATTTGTCCCTAAACTGACCCAAAAACGACTGCGTAATATTTGTATTTAGTCTTTTTTTGACTTGTTTTCATGAGCTAGAACATTTTGACTTGTTTTTTAATATAACAATTTTTTTTTATGTGGCTTGTCTTGAGAGATGTTTATAGCTGTGCCAACAGAAATTGTTCATATAAAATGTTGGCACCACTTTATTTTAAATCCATGTAACATGTTACTATTACAATAACAATAAACTATGCATAATTACATGCAAATAACCCTAAACCAAACCCTAATCCTAACCCTACCCATATACAGTGTTAAATGATATTACACAGTACTTAAATGCATAATTACTCAGTAACGAGGACATCTTAAAATAAAGTGTAACCAAAATGTTCTACCTCTATTTACCATTAACGCTTTAATCGCAATAGCATTTGTTGCATTTGATAACATTAGTTAACCACATTATTCACCATAATTTAATAATGGACAATACTTCTTCATTTATTCACCAAATAGATTTTTTTTTAAGTTCAAAAGTTTACATTAAGACAATTTTTTTTTTTTTTTTAAAGATCTGGTATATATACATAGTTCACATTTAATACTGACGACTTCTATAAGGGTTTCATGGTGTTTTGTAGTCTTTATTGGAGCTTTTGGCCATTAGTCTCATTTTTTTTAAGCATAAGGCCACAAGACCTGGAGTTTGTGCTGATCTCACCTGAACAACCACTGACTTTGATCAATGTCTTTCTGATGCCGTGACGGCAAAGACTCAGAGAGAGTTTCCGAGAGTTTCTCTCGTTTTCTTCCTATGATACATTTCATTCATCATCACGATCAGACAGAAATGCACCTTCAAAGCGGCCGGTTTCACCCAAACCTAATTCAGGCCCGACGTGACATTCTCACAGTCTCTCTCCGGTCCTTCTTTAGTCGTCGTTTTGCCAGTCGGCTCATGCAGAATCAAACCCGACGTCTGCCATTTGCAAAACAAATTTCCTGTTTTGAGACCCAACAAGATCTGACAAAATGAGAAAGCCACGAACACTGATGCCTCCGGAAGATAGCGGGTGAGAGAGAGAGAGTCTCGGCGGGAAAACCAACAACAAAAGCAGACAGAACGACAGGGTGTAGAGGGGCTTGTTAGCGGCGGAGGAAACAGACCGTGTGACATCCTGGTCCTCGCTGTGCGTCTACAACACCGTCGAGGGGACGCCGCTTCTCTGGGTTCAGCTTGCATTGGACCTTCATGGCCAATCAACATGCGTGTGGTCACAAAACATCCCTGTACTCACAAATCAGAATGCATCTAAACATAAATATCTGTAGCCTAAGATAGAAATGATCTGGTTTTATCACTGGAGGCATTCCCTGAGGATTCAAACGCATATCCTTGAGACATTGCCTTACCAACAAGACCATCCATGTTGTGGTGCTCTGAAGAAACAGAAGCTCAGAGTCTGATCCCAGGAGCCAAGAAAGACACATTAAGAACATTTTCATCTCAGTACAGGATGAATTATCATGACATCATTTAAAAACAGCTACTGCACATCAGGATTAATCACAGATCCCAGTAAATCTCAAACACAGTTTAGGGATTGAGAACATGAAAGCTTTTTTAATTAAAATGTATCTCAACATTTTATAATTTTGTATTAATATATATATATATATATATATATATATATATATATATATATATATATATTTTTTTTTTTTTTTTTTAATTATTATTATTATTTATTTATTTTAATTTTTTTATAAATCCACTTTATCAATATATAGTATTGCTAAAATATTTTCAAAAAATATTATATTATATCGTAACATATATATATATATATTTTTTAAATACTATATTTTTTCAAAGTATGTTTTATTTTAAATTCCTAAATATAAATATTTTTTATTGTTATAACAACACCTATTTATGTAGAATTGTTATAAAATATAAAATATTTTATTAAAATGCATAATATAAACATATAACATTTTAAAATTCGATAAATGTTATATTTCTATTTATAAAACATACTTTTATATTTTTTAACTCTACAATATGTTTATTCAGCATTTTTTAAACTGTTCTTTATGCAGCAAGTTGTTAAATATACAAATGCAACACTTAAAATATATATTCTAAAATATTTAATTAAACTATATAAAATTTTCTCTATACATTACATATATTTTATATTTGAACATTTTTATAAAAAATATTTAATATTTTAAAACTCAACGATTCAACTGCAACACTTTTAAAGTATGATGAATGTAGCATATTTATGAAAAAATAAAATAAAATTGGGCCTTTTCCCGAAGTCTAAAGGGAAACATATAGTGATGGCATTTTAAAATTTCTGGAATACGTAATGTGACACAAATCCTTCAGATTGACCCAAACGACCCGTCGCTCGTGACTGCTGGCACTTTATGAATAATTCTGAAGCCAATAAACAGATCTGTTGACAAGAGAGAGTTACTTACCGCGCTTAAAATTCAAGGGGCCGACGCGGACAAACAAAACGGCACTTGGAGAGGGAGCAACAGTCAGAATACATCAATACAAATGATCCTCGGAGGAGCTGAAGGGAAAGCTGTCACCATCTGCATCTGTGGAGAACGCTGGAGACGAGATGACACGAGTCCAGGGACAAACGCTGGAAACACACGCCGAATCATAGCTGAGAGACAAGCAGTTAGGAGGCCATTTAAGGCCATAATGTAGTGTTCCAATGCAGTTTAATTATTTTGAACCACGTCACTTATTCATAATTCATAACGTACTCTAGCAGCCAAGTATTTAGACATATTGGAGTGAATTACATTTCTCATGCTCTTTAAAACATGTTGGACTTATGATGAAATGCTGAAAATTAGCATTAGCAATTATAAATTAAAATACAAACCTAAAATGACTTTAGACATTGGAAACTATAATTATATTATATTTTCATATTATATAATATTATTTATACCACTATTGTGTGTGTGTGTGTGTGTGTGTGTGTTTATGTATACTGTATACTGTATATATATATATATATATATATATATATATATATATATATATATATATATGTTTTGATGGCTGTATTATTCTATAATGTGAATAATAGTCAAAATAAAGCATAAGAATGTTAGTTTGAAGTAGTATACATTTGATAACCATTAATGAATACAATAATACATCATTTCAAATTTCTACATTAACATCAACAAAACAATTACAATTTAAAATATAATTGTAAATATGTTTTGCTATATAAAATACATTTTTTTAAATATTTAACTAAATAAAAACATAAATAAACATAACGCTTTACAAATATTTTTCATAAAAAAAACTACATTTTTTAACTTTACAATAGTAAATAACAGAAATTACAGTAAATTACTATATATATAGTAACACACACATACACACACACACACACACACACACACACACACACACACACACACACACACATATATATATATATGTATATGTATATAGACAGACAGACAGATAATTATTTATATTAATAAATTGGAAAATAAAAAATTATAATTGTATAAGTTGTACAAGTTGTATAAATGAATGATATTGTACCTCATCTATATTTGGTTTTCTGCAGGTGTTCAGGTGTGGCAGGTGAAGCTCAGGAGGGAGGACGAGTCTGTCTCTCCAGTCCCACAGTGAGGTCAGAGGGCAATGGGTCAAAGGTCATCCAGAGACAAAAACACATCATCCCAGAGGAGTTAAAGTGCCCTCGGGCAGACGCGCGCGCACACACACACACACACACACACACACACACGCACACACACACACACACACACACACAGACTTACACTCTTATGAATCCACTGGGAGAATCCACTAATTAGCCTTAAATGTTGAGAGCTTTTACATGGAGAACAAAGTGATCTGTTTTCAGCTTAAATGAAGACGAGCGTGTTAAAATACCACCAATAACAATACTAAATCTGTATAGGCCACATCAAATTAGTGTCATCAGTTGGATATCCTCCAATTAAAGCTATTTTGAGCCTATTTCTTCGGAGTATTTATCTTATATTTAACGTGCATACAGTTGTAACGACTTCATTTAATTTTTTTTAAAAGTGTGGTCCACAATTGTAATCTGTTTTAGATTTTTTTAATGAAATTGAAACAAAGAACCATTATTATGGCACACAAAAAAGACCCTTTGTTTTCATTGTGACTAATCGAAGGTAACATTTTTACATCATGTGATCATTGTAGAGAAATCAGATCGTCTTGCTTCCATTGAGCATGTCTCTTTTAAAATTGTTATTCTGAATATAATTTCAAATGAAAATTTGTTACACGACAGAACTATTTAATTGAACAGCAAAGCTAAAATGTTATAAAAAAAGAGATAAATGTATTTACTTTAAATTAAGAAATGAAACTCCATTCTTCAATCCATCATTACTGGACTCTCCATCATCAAACTGTTATCACCAAAAAGGCGTAAAATCCACTAAGTCTCACCTTAAAATATTATAAGACCCAAGTTGTATGTGTTTGGATCATATAGCACATAGTAATAATTTAACGCATTCTCCTTATGGGACATTCTGCAATTCTCCTGTGAGCGAGGTCCGGTAACTAAAAGGGTTCAAAGGTCAGTTGAGAAGAACCTTGATTGATCACCAACAGAAATCCAGGAGAGAGACCATTAATATTGCAGAGGTTTAATATCAGAGGTATTTTGTTGGGAAGTTAACGAGTCCTGAGTGGGCTCCTTCAGACTCAAGATCTCCCAATGGAATAAACCGTGGCGTTAATGAATCCTCAACGGTGTGCGGCAACATCACGCAAAAACAATGCACTGATTTATGATTCCTTGGACGCAATACTGTGGAATAAGTGTCGGCATCAGGTGCTCGGAGATGATGGTGCTCCACGAACAGATGCAGGAGTGTGAACGAGAGCACTTATCGTGGATGAATGTACTACAGCGACTAGGTGTTACAGCTGCATTACTCTTGCACACTTCCCTTGTGATAAACACTATCTACTGCCAAAACAACACGGTTGTAAACTAAATACATAGACTGGGTTTACTCCCTCATGGAAGTTCATTGAACAGCTCGAACAGTGACTTGGGAATATCTTTTTTGCACAAATGATTTGTGAACTCACTCTGATGTTCCAATCGGAATCAAATAATTCACGATGCATGAAGTTGCGAACTAAATAAAACGTTTTGCAAACCTACACACAAGTCCCTGTCTGAATCAAATGATTCACAAAGTCACTCTGAAGTTCTGATCTAATTCAAATGATTCGCGATCTCAGTTTGAATATTGAGTCACGAACCTTGGAGCACAGATCACAAATTATTTGATTCACATCGGGATTTGGGTGCGGGTGCATGAAACATTTGATTCAATCTGAATCAAAAGGTTCGAACCCACAAATGATTTGCGTTCCGCACTCTGTAGTCCCGATCTAATTATTCATGATACAAGTTCTGAATCTGAACTAAATCAAACATTTTGCAAACCCACACTGAAGTCCTGATCTAAATCGAATGATTCACCATATGTGCATTGAAGTGTCAGTCAAAGGATTCGTGGATAGAAGAGCTTCAAAACAGTGAATCATTTTGTGACGAAGTGGTTAACTGATTCAGAGTTTCGAAAAGAGCTGTTTCAACCATCACTGTACGTATTTTTATTTGTATTTTTTTATTATTAAACGAAAAAAAAAAGCTATTTTGATCTGGTTTTCACTAGTGATTTGCTTGAACTGAATGGTCGAAGTTACATGTTTGAATCAATCGGCGCAGTTACGGTATAAATACAGTAACTCATTTAATTGAATTACTTTGTCTGTTCCTTTGCTTTTCTCATCTACAGTCATGTTTACACAACGCTGTTTGTACAACTACTAGCTTAGCTTGCTAGTTTTATGACATTAACTGAAATAAGTATGACGTTTTCAAATAAAATACTTTTATTTCCAATCCAAAAGCATCAAACACCAACAAACATATTCAGGTGTTAACTAGTGAAACACTTAACACTATGAGTTTGTAGCTTAATTTTTATTTTAAATAGTTTCTCCACTGCAATTCAGTTGGTAACAGTTAAATAGGAAATCAGTTGAAAGCATCCAGTCATCTCATACCATTTAAGCAAATTAAAAATGTATCAATATAAACCGTAATAAATATTTGAGAAATTATGGTTGTAGGCTATTTGATTCTATTAATCTATGAAGAGTAACAGTCAACGTAAAAAAGAAAAATGAAGAAAAAGCCAAAAATAAAGCCAATTATTGCTCTCTCGCTAGGATAGTGTACACACATGACAACTGAATGATTAGATTAAATCCTCACAGCATGTCTAAAACATCAAAGTGTTAGCCATGGAAAGGAGCTTCAGTCTTTTATGTGATTATTTGGTTTAAAGGTACAGTTCATCCAAAAATGTAAAAGTTTTCATCATTCACACGCTGTTGTTCTAAACATAAAAGAAGCTATTTTGAAGAATGTTGGTGTTGGTGGTAGCCATATAAAGTTTTCTTTATTATGTAGGTCAAATGGCACCAACTGTTTGTTTACCAACATTCTTCAAAGTATCTTCTTTTGTGTTTAGCATAATAGGTGCATTCATACAAGTTTGGAACAACTTGAAGGTGGGTAAACAATTGCAGAATTAAATTTTTTTAAGTAATTTTAGTCTTTCTTCAGAAATACGGCTTTTATTCTTTTGCTAGTAGGAAATGTTTAATTGAAAGTCCTTCTAGAGATTGTTTGAGTGCATTAATCCAGATTAAATGTCCATAAACGGATAAATACACACAGACTGTAGCAGGGACATTAGAGTCTGCCTCAACTGATCATCTGTCATTACATTTCCATTAAACTTTGGCAATCATGATACTCAGCTGAAGGTCATTGAACCCGTTTCTCAAGAGCATCATCGGTGTTTAGCCAAGAAAGAGTTGGTGACACACAAAACACAAGCGCTTTTATTCCCCTTGATAACCGCCCGCCTTTACTGCTAATGGAAAGCTAATGAAAGGATGCGTCTGTGATGGAAATGCACATAGTAAAATATCATTTTAAAGGCTGAAATTGTTGACGGCAAATAGCCATCTACTTGAGATCCATTTAGGACGAGAGCCAGCGATGTGTAATTCACTCGCATGGCTCTTTGTCAAGAGGCTGACCGGACTTCCTCCGCTTTAATCAGAGCCGCTAAATGAGGAAGGCAGATTTGTATGTATGTAAATAACAAGATAACATGAAACGGTTATGTTTGTGAAAAGTTCAAGAACCCCAGGAAACAAAGAGCATTATACATCAGGCCAAACCGTTCCTCATTTGTAAGTCAGTCTGGCTACTAAAGTTTTCGAGAGGTGGCATTGAGTCAAGAGTAAATGACTCTACGAGGGAGGTAAAATTTCAAAACTTTTTACAGTTTTACCTGTTTTTTTACACTGTCATGATCTGTTCTAGAAGTTTAATGTGAATCCGCCGGTCCACATCAGAACACAACAACACAAACAACGAGGCATAAAGAGCGAGTTTGCAGCATGGGGAACATACCCACAGGATATGAGAACCAGGAACGGTGGCCTAGTTTATCTAAATGCCAGAAGGGGTTGGGTAACTGATTTTGATGGATGGGATGGTGATATATTATCTGAAGGAGGGGCCCGGCGGCTCGTGGCAAGAGATGGAGGTAGACAGGTGCAGAGGCTGGAAGATGCCGTGTGCGTTTACAGATCCTGCCAGAACAGAGTCACATGGCTTGGCTTTTTTAATGCCATTTAGACAGCAGACTGTTGGAGAAGAAGAGAGGGAGGGAGGCTGCTACAACAGCACAGAGGAAATGAACTGTTCCACATCAGTAAATATTGGAAGGGAGCATTTGGAGAATGCCAAAAGCCGGCACAAAGCCAACGGCACATTTTTATTCATGCCGCGTGACGGCTTAAGGGCATAAGCCAATATAATACATCTGCGATGATGATAAGACCGTCCTACATTATCATGATAATCAAAACTTATATTATTATTGGATAGGCGGTGGGGGAGGAATTCACGTTCACCTCTAATGTTCTGAAAGGTGCGTCATGCACCGGTGAAAGTCAATCCCAATTTACTGCGGCAAAGATATTCAACACGTTTTTATTCTCTGAATGCAAACCGTTGCTAGGTGTGTAACAAGTTTAATTAAAAAAGTCTATTGTGATATTTTGGTCTCTAGTTGTTATTTTCAAGGTGTCTGGAGTGGTTATAGGTGTGCATCACCTGAAAAGAGTCCAGTGATATTCTGGTCTTTAGATATGGCCTTATTCAACATGCATCTGTGGGATTTTCAACTGTTTTATCATCAAACAGATTAAACTGTACTTAATGAAACAGCTCAACTTGATTCCCAACACTTAGAGTCAAAATAAACAAGAGACCAGTGATTCTTTCATTACGAATGTACATTGTATTTTGCATACATGTTATTGTTCTAATTAATGATGAAACATGATCATTAATTCAAACGATAACAGCTTGTGTTTTGTACATAACATTTCTTCAACATACTATAGTATATACATTTTGTCTAGAAACAGTCTGTTGACATGTAAAGGTCCTAAAATAAACTTTAGTTACTTTCGTGTACAGAGAATCGTGCTCCCTGTCGGACAGCATGTCCACGTTTGGTGGTTTGGCAATGCAGAGGAATTGAAGGCAAACACTTCCTGTTCTCTTTCAGAGTCTCAGATGTTTTGTGCTTTGGCTGCGTGCAAGAAAAAAGTAAAACGGTCCAAAGAAAAGAAAAGAAATTCAAGCTACAAATGTCATTTCAGTTCAGTTCCAGGTCAGTTCAAGCCCAAATTCAGATTCTGGTTCAAGATGTCTCCGATTACAGGTCTTAAATGGCATCAATTCCTGTAAATGCAAGGTCTTCACACATCTCAAATTATTATAGTCTTCTGTGTTTGGTTCGTATCTTATAATAAACCTACCAGATGTCAAGTTAAACTTGTGCAGATGTGAGTTATAATCAAAACCTGCATCACAGTTTTTAATGTCAACGTATGCTTGATTTCATCTATCACAAATTGATGGGATGGTGTACAATAGAGGCAGGTGTTTGAAGGACAGGACTCGTTTGCACTGAATATATCTTGCATTAAGTTTCATTTTCTTTCCCAGTTGGCTTTTGTTTTTTCTTGTTTTAAGCATAAACCTCTCTAAAATGAAGTTAAAATGAAGTTTTTGCTTGAAACAGGATAAAACTGCTTTCCAACGGGGGAAAGGAAAATAGAAACATAATTCAAGATATAAAAACAAGATAAGAGCATTGATTAAAAAAAGAAAAAAAAAATTAATTCCTGTATAAAAAGGGAAAGTAGCTTCAAAGGTTGTTTCAAGTTATTCCAGTTTGATGAAAGATACAAAGCCAATTTTGTTGATTCTCTAGAATAACGTGCAACAGTGAATCATTCACTAAGAAAAATACATAAATAAACAGTAATTTTTCATTTAATGTTGACTTCCAAAAAACACATTCTGTCCAGGCCTGATTATAATTGACCCCTCGCCAGTCCTACCTTGGCAACTGTTGCCGTGTACCATATAATCAGACAAGCTCTTGCTCCTTTCTAACATAAGCCTATAGAGGATCTGTGTGTCTGAATAATTTTAAATTCTTTTTTCAAATCTTCACATAAAGCTTGTGTAACAAATTATACTGTCGCCCTCATTCCCAAATTAACGTAAGATGTCAGCCAGAATTGCCAAAAAAAAAAAACTTAGGTTTTTAATTAATATTTTTGACTTGTCACAAGTCTACTTGAGAAGCAACACTGCATAAGGTATTGCATAAGATATGGTTTTCATAGATTCTTTCTTTAATATACGAGAATTCTGTCTTACTGCACTGGCTGATTTTTCCATTTGTTTTTAACTTGTTTATACTTAAAACAAGTGAAAAACATATGCAGTGCATTAAGACAAAATACACTCGTATTAAAGATGCAACCTCAAAAAACTAGTGCTAATAACTTATGCAGTGTTGTTTTAGTAAATTTGGTAACACTTTAGAATAAGTAACACCTATTAGTTGCTAATTAGCATGCATATTACTAGAATATTAGCCATGTATTAGTGCAACATATTAATGCCTTATTCTACTTGACCTTACTCTACATCTCTAATATTGCCCAATTCGTAAACCTAACAACTACTAACTTTTAATAAGCAGCAAATTAATAATTTATTGAGAGAAATGTCATAGTTAATAGTTAGTGTTACCTATTCTATAGTGTTACCATAAATTTATTTGGTTTCAAATATTTTTAGACATTTTAACTGGAAAACAAGATTCATGTATTAAATAAATACATATTTATTAATATTTTTTCTTGTTTTCTAGTATAAATATCTAAACATTCTTAATATTTACATTAGATTCAAAATGGCATAAAATAGTTTTCAGAAAAAAAAGTATTCATTAAATGAAGTGAGTTTTTGATTGAAACAAGAATATCTGGCAGTGAGATCAGAAAAATAATCTTGTTTCCCCTTTTAATTATGTTTATTTTTCTGACCCATGCACTGACAGATAATTTTTATTTTTTCAGAAAACAAGACTTTAGTCATTTTCCTGGCAAAGTAAACGTATCTTGAATTTAAATCATTAGATGATTGTATAAAGAAAACCAGGCAAAATACTAACTAAGAACATTTTTTGCAGTGCATGTCATTTTCTGTGCATATTAATTCAGATGATATAGTATCTGCGGTGGTAACTAGCTGTGTTCACTTACACTAATGTGATCAGCCGTGATTGCTTTTCTCTTTTCGGTGACTGCGAGAAGCATTTGGCAGCCTCTGTTCACAGTCTCTGCCATTTTTAATCACGTTACTGCATAATTTATCAGTTTCGGATCCAAAACGGCAGATAAAAGATCCACGCTTCATTCCAGCCCACGTACGAATAACATCCAATCCATTTCACCGCTTCACAAATTCATTTTACTAACAATTGCACTGAAATCTGCAGGGACGTGCTTGTCTGAGTGAGCCACAGTAACTAAAGAAGGTGGAGCTTATGGAAGCGATCACATGAGGTTTCAGTGCTTGTTCGACAACTTTGTCTTCCCTACATTATTTAAAAGTGCTTTCAAATGGAGATGATGAAAAAGCGATACGATTGAGTGAACCATCATCACATGGATTATTGAAACCAGACGCTGTGATTTTACAGTATTGCTCAAAGAAAGAAGAATGAAAGTAATGCAAACATTAAAACGGTGGCAATGCAAAAACCTAGTGAACTCTGTAAATGAAGATAAAAAGGTATTGTGTAAAAAAGTTCAATCCGAATGGCCACAGAGCATTAAAGCTAGAGCCACGACACACACACACACACACACATCAAGGACAGCTCTGTCAGGTGCGCTATATTACACGAAGGCCCGTTTGCGCCCGGCAGAAATGATTAGCTTCTACATTCCCAGTGGGTGTCAGAAAGTGAGCGCAGCTTCGGGATCAGCACTGCTAATCCTGGCCGTGTTGTGAAAGTTGGTGTCCGGTGTGCAGGAGACGGTGGAGTCGTGTTGGCCTGTGTCAGCGTCAGCCGCTCTGAATGTACTTCTTAATAACCACGCAGCCGTGTCTGAAGAGTGGGCAGGGCATGCTCTGCTGCAGCGTCCACACGTTTGTACAGGGGTCAAAGGCCTCCATGGTTCCCAGCGCTGGACCCTCGCTGCTCACGATGCCACCGGTCACATAGATCTTCCCATCCAGGACCACCGCACTGGAAAAGACGTTATTTCAGAACTGGTTTAGTTTCTTTTTACTTCAAAATTGATTTTCACTTTCAAGTACATATATCAGAACCACCTAGAACGTAAAAATAAAATAAAAAAATATATACTTAAAAATAAACATATAAATTAATAATAATAAAAACAAAAATGACAAATGAAAATGATAATAATTAAACAAATAAGAATGATAAAATAGTTAAAAATATAATAAAAATGAAAACAATAACAAAAGATGAAATAGTTAAATAATAAAAAATAAAACAAAGAAAATTATATAATGTACAGTAACAATAATAACAAATCAGCCTATCAAGACATATACAGTGGAAAATCCTTAAAAAATAAATAAACATGAACTTAAATTAAATTAAATCACATAAAAACTTTATTCCTGGGACTAAATTAAACTTAAATAAATTATTTGATTTCAGCTAGTTTTTGTTTAGTTTAATTTGTTAGTTTAAAATTACTAATGAATAAAATGTACTGTACTACAAACAGACATGTTAAATAAATGACAAAGAAAGACAAAAACTAAATTACTTGAAAGCGAAATCAGAAAATTGAATAAAATCTAATTAAAATATTAACAAAAACTAAAACGGTTTATGGATGATAAACTGTCTGCACTGGAGTGTATATTTATATACTGTAAGCTAACCCAAATCTGCTAGAACATATAATTTCTAAAGCTGAGGGCTAAAAGTCTTGGCCTATCATACTTGTCTTAATGCAAATCCTTGTTCGCTGGTTCAGTTTCTTTTTCTTTTTTAAACGCTGGTTCAGTTTCTATTGTGGACCAAACAAAGTACTAACATACTCTGTCAGTGTCTAAGTTGTATATTGTCACCAGAACTATGCAGTTCTTTCAGATTCCTACGCCTTGTTATTTAAGGAAAAAATTCCCGGGTTTCGAATTACATACATAAGTATAATGATTAAGATTATGTTCCCATTTGCGGTCTTACATAAAGGCTCTGTATTGTAAAACTGTCAAACTGATGGATGAAACGAATCATCTACCTCCTAATCTTCTCTTTGGGCCGTATTCATTTCAAGCCTTTGACAGGTTTCAAAATGTTAATGCCGAAACTCATTCGAGTGTGACTGTAACTGACATGTCGTTTTAGGAAAACATATTTGTATTGCAAATACACAGCAGAAGCATAAAAGGTGCCTGTGTGTGTTTTGGGGGAACGTGATGCACTAGCAATTGTTTGGTGGCTCATTCGTGCTTCATCTGCTGCTGAGGTAATTACTGCCTCTGCTGCGAATACCAATCAGCAGTGAAAGCAAATCGGGCCCAGAGCACGACCCTGGGGGACACCGAATAAAGTCTTAGGAGCGAGCAGGGGAGGCTTTGTGTAAACTGGAACACATTGCTTTGACAATGTGCTTTTCTCAGCTTGATCCATCTGCATTCACTTGATGATGGTTGTTAATGCTCATTTTTGTTCATTAACATTACATAATGGTAGCAGTTATGGGGTGAGAATTGCATTTTTTGGGTTATTTGAAAGCAACTTCGGCAAATTTAAATGATTATGTTGCTGAGTGAATAACAACAATAACAATAAAGTTAACTCAGTCAAAGCAATAAAACCTAAAAAAATGTGTTTTAGACAGCTGGAGCCTGTGGTGTTCTATATATCACATGATTAAGAGGGGTATAAAAACGAGCGTTAGGTAAGCTTTTTGACTAAAGCCTCTAAAAGACTCTAATCATGACAGTAAATGTTTGATGTTTTAGAAAGTAGTAGCCTCAAGAACACACATGATATGAGGTATAGTTCATTTCTGTAATACAATTTTAAATGAGCAGCAACATATTTCCCAGTTTATGGAACCTTTTGAGTCATAATTACTAAGAAATTAAGTGAAACTAGATTAAAAGCTAATGTTAGACCAATAAATGTTAGTCAAACACGGTGGTGTGAATACAGATCTATAAAACTGAACAATATTGCTGAAATATTTAGGGTTTGTGAGTTTCCAGCATGAAATGTACCATTAATATATGATGCAGTTACTGTTGTAGCACAATTGTTTTGCTTTTTTGTTTTGTTTTGTCATTACTCTTAGTTATTTGTTGCGTTTTATATCTCATCTTTTTAAGTTTGTTGACTTTGTCACGCTTCTTTGTGAATTGGCCTAATGATGAAGTCTACAGAAAACTATATGTCAAATATCCTTGATTTGTAAGCAAAGCTGACCTTACATATTAAGTGTAGGCTACTACTATATAACTATATATAGTTACACACACACGCGCGCACACACACACACACACACACACACACACACACATATACATATATATATATATATATATATATATATATATATATATATATATATATATATATATATATATATATATATATATATAACTAAAATGACAGATCAATTTATTATCTTTCTTCTTGAAAGTTTGCTGAATAAGAAATCAAGAAATTTGGTTTGCTGAACCAATAAATAAGTCACATAGCTGGCATGACTAATTTACTGGCAGAATTTGGCATTTTGTAGCGATGGGAGAAACTAAGCTTTTTGAAGCTCTGAATCAACTGAACCAGATGCTTTGTAAAATGATTCACTGTTTCAAAGCGCTCAAAATGCCAAAGAAAATGCCTGTGAAATGATTGAAATGTAACGGAAACTCAGCCCAAAGATGTATAATACCACCTTTTACTAAATAATTAAATTTTTTATCATAAAAGTATAATCTATTTAATGCAATCCTCAACTAATTAAATAGCATTTAGTCTGAAGGTTTTGTGAAATATGTAAAACTGAGTTACGTGTGTTGTTAGGCAAGGCTTGGCAATAGAATAGTAATACTGAAGCACCATTAACAAGCGTAGATTTGTGCAGTTAACCTCTTTTCAGCTCTATTCAGAAAACCATCAATGCACATGAAAGTTTGAGTAGCCATTAGTGAGTAGTAGCTGTCCATCCAGATTTCTCCATGGACAGATGGTGGTGTGTA
Source organism: Carassius auratus (assembly GCF_003368295.1). NCBI lineage: Eukaryota > Metazoa > Chordata > Actinopteri > Cypriniformes > Cyprinidae > Carassius > Carassius auratus. Next base: position 25,544,441 of record NC_039259.1, on the reverse strand, counting down.
TGCTGGTCTCACCTGCAGAACTGTCTGGAGTGGTTCATGTTGGGTCCTGCTTTGATGTTTCCCTTCTCAGGGTCGTAGATGGTGGTGGCTCTGGCATACGCTCCTCCCAGGATGAAGATATAACCATTCAGAGTCACAGCAGGAGCGTATTTGTTATCTGAACAATGGGAGAATAAAACACAAAAGGTCAAAAGCCTAAAGGAAACCCATTTTTAAAATCTCTTTAAATCTCTTTAATGCACTGCATTTTGTATCACAGCTTGCATGCAAGCAGTGGCTAAGAAGCAGCTGATGAAAGATTTTAATGTTTTTTATCCTCAGGAATAATGTGCATGGATGAATCATTCAGAGTAGGACCAGGAAAACATATTAAAGTAAATAAGGTCAACTGGCTTCATGTTGACTTCAGATTAATGTCTTGTTAAAAGGCATCGTACCTCATCAAATAAACAAAATCACAAAACCCATTGTGCAGCAGAGAGGTAAACAGTAAGCATATTACGTTTCATTTATTGAGAAAGCCAAGCAACAGCTTATTAATTTCAACAGAATAGGAGTCTAACAATAACAGCTGAGGTCATTGTGTCGACTGTCCAATTGTAAATCAATAGCCCTTTTCCAGCACATTATGTTGGCATGAATGCGGTTAACTTCTCTGATTCAAGTAATCAAGCAGGAGAAAACACATAAATAATTGATGAGTGGCAAATTGAATTGAATTCACATTCAACCCAGCAGCTGTGACTTCAACCTCAGCCGCTGAAGAGAGACGCGAGAACATTGAGCTAATTAAATCTTGAGCCTTTTCAGATTTGGAGTGAGACTTCTCGGGAAGAACAGATATTACGGATAATGTAAAAAACAGAGAAAAGAGGAGGAAAGGTAAACAAATAATGGTCAAAAATAGAAGTGTGCATGCAGTCCAGTGCAATAGGCAAAACTGAACGCTAAACAAGGGAAATCTGTGATCTTACTTAATCTATCAGAGCTAAGCGGTGCTCTAAGCACATGACAAACAGAAGAAAATGACTACAGTCCACGAGTAAATCTCACAAAACCGGTTAAGAACCATGCAGGTCATATTCCACCCAATAGTAAAAGAATACATTTTAAAAGAATAATAATAATAATAAAAATAGTTACATAAATATATATACATATATTCTTTGGCTTAATTTTTTTTTTTTTACACTGTGACATTATCTGTGTGATAAACAAAACAAAACAAAAAATGAATGAATAAATAAATAAATTATTTGCTTAATATTTAAATATTTAAAAACTATAATTATTGAATTATTGTAATGCAAGAATATATGTTATTTAAATTGTAAATTTTGTATTATTTAAAGGAATTTTTAAATAACAGAAAATGAAATTGCATTATTCATTAAATCATGCATTATTTGCATTATAATAAATAAATGCAAAAAAAAAATAATAATCAGAAATAATATTTATTAATTACATTTATATATTATTTATATATTATTAAAAATTATACAAATCAAATTATATATACAAATAGTTTGGACTCATCCATAAAATGTAAAAAAAAACTTTTTATATAAATAATTAATAATTTAATAGTTATAGTAAACTCTTAAATGTGGTGAAATGTGACCTAGAGATGTTTTCATGAGATTCAACTTCTACCTTTCTAGAGTTGTTTTCTGAACTTTCAGAATTTCTTGATTGAATCTCCTTTAGGCATCAGTTCTGCGCCTGACCACACACGTTTGAGCGTGACTTTCAGCGCCCCCTATCATACCGCGTGCGTCTGCCGTCTCCTGCTGGGCGCTGAAGTGTCAATCTCTCATCCTCGCTCATGTGCCACAACTACTAAATGGGGCTCTTGAAGGAATATCTCACACACACAGCGATGGCCCTTTTACAGTTAAACAAAGTTTCACACTTCCACGAATGTGTCTCAAACACCAAAGACCTTCATCTCCCGGTGCATTTCATGGCCACGGCTGCTTTATTTACATGTTAAACACAATACAGTGCAGTGTGAGCGCGAGCCTGTCCCACTGCGTTTTCTGGCCTGTCAAACACAATAAGCCTGCCAGCGGGAGGAAGGTGTTGTCATTCACAGACGGCGGAGCTGACAATGCCCTTCCCTGCCGATAAGACGCACAGAGATGAATAATTGCAAATGGAAATATTAAGCAGATCACTGACTGTCAACGGAGAGAGCAACCTCTTACTGCTGACTGACCAAATCAAGCTTCTCCACGGCAGATCTAATCGTTTTTTTTTTTTTGCGCACAATGTGCCATTGCATAACCAACATTGCAAAAAATACTACTCTTAATGAGGATTTGTCAAATATTTGTAATCAAAATATCTAAAAGTCCTTAAAAACAACATTTTGTTTAGAAGCAACACTGCATACATGTTTAAGACTTGCTTTCAGAGAATGCATCTTTAACATGAGTGCATTTGAGCACGAGCTCAAACAAGTGTGAAAAATCTGCAAGTGCAATAAGACAAATACATTGCATATGTAATGCAATCTACAAAAAAAAAAAACTGATTCTCTCCTAAATGTATAATTTTAATGTGCTTTTTTATATATATACTTTATCTAGATAACATGCTGAAAAAGACTGTTTTAATTTTTTGAAAGAAGTCTCTTCTGCTCACCAAGACTGCATTTATGCAAAAACAGTCAGTAAATTTTTTACAATATTTTAACAATTTAAAAGAACCATTTTCTGTTTGAATAGATTTTAAAATGTAATTTATTTATTTGCTCAAAGCTGAATTTTCAGCGTCATTACTCCAGTCTTGTTGATTTGATTTGCTACTCAAGAAACATATCTCTATATATTATCAATATTGAAAACAGTTCTGCTGCTTCATATTTCTTTGGAAATTGTGATTTCTTTTTTGATTATTTGAAAAAATTAAGTTAAAAATAACAGCATTTATTTGAAATAGAAATCTCATTTCAGTATAAATGTCTTTACGGTCACATTTGAAAAATATAAATCAATATAAACATATATTGTGATCAGTCATTGTTGGGTTTGAACCCACAACCTTTCCGTCACCTCCCCACATCTTCAACCTCTAGTCTTTACTGTCCTACTCCGCAATTACATTATTTTAGTATGCTCCACAGTCATTTTAGTTCCTCTATTACTGTTGACCGTTTCCATGGCTTTATCGATCGAGTCGGAAGTCAAATAACAAGACAATGAAGACTGGGGTGCTTTGTATTTGAGCCTTTGCTTGTTCTTACACAAACACGGCTGCAATAAACATATGATCCCTGGGCCACAATGTCCACAGCGACATCAGAATCAATAAGCACCTCACGGTTCATAGCAACATCGAAATCAATAAGTGCTCGGGCCGAGATGACGTTACCGGCTGAAACCCTCAAGAGTTCATTATCAACCTGCAACACTTGACATCTCCGATGACCTTTCCAGATCGCTCAAGCCCTTCACAATAATCCAAATATCATGTTCTTCTCACATGCAGCTGGCCTTTGGAGATGATGTCAGCCGCCGGCTCTGAACTTTGAGTCACTGGCTCTAAATGCTCATCGTCTATATAGCCGTACGTGTTTGGCCCTGCACACATGCGAGTGAACGTCTGCCGTCAGCTGTGGGGCTGAATGTCAGAAGCGCTCATATATCACTGTCTGAAGAACTCTCATGTGACATAATTCACGTTCGGTTGGTTTGGTTCCATGCAAACATCAACACTGGCTGGAGGAAGAGTTCAATCCACAGAAATGACAACTCTATCATTATTTACTCACTCTCGTGTCGCTCTGAACCTGTATGCTGTTATTACTTCTGTGGAACTAAAAAGGAGAATCTTTACACAAATCATAGTGGCATCTTTCCAGCTCCGAAAAGAACAAGAAAACAGCAAGAAACACCTTGAAAGTAGTCCATATGACTTGTGCACTATATAAAGTCTCACTGAGAGCAACGAGAATGGGAGAAAAAAATACCTTGTTTGTATGTTTCGATGGTTATTTAATGGCAAAATCATACTGTAATACAGTATATACAATACCTACTGCATAAACATGAAATATATATATATATATATATATATATATATATATATATATATATATATATATATATATAAATTATTTACTATGATATTTAAGATACTTTTTTTTTTTTTTTTTTTTTTTTTTTACAAATACTCAAATCGGGACAAACTGTATTAAGAGTAATAATTGAATAAAAATATATAAAACCAGAAATATTACAATCCAATACAGTAATGTGGATCTATGAATGAAATATCATAGTGGCATCCTTCCATCTTAAAAAAAGAACATGAAGACATATATAATATATATATATATATATAATCTTCTAAACTCACTGAGAGAAAAGCATCAGAAAATAACAGCTTGTTTGTTTCCATGGCTATTTTCAAAGTGAAAACAAGGCTGCAGTATAATAAGAGAGAAAATAACTAAAGCAAAGTCTATACAAGATGTTTAAAGATTTTAATTGACAGTTATTTTAATATCATTGTGATCATTGTGAAACTTAATTAAAAAATAAAAATAAATAAATAAAACAATCTTACCGAAAGCTCTTTTTAATACATTGTTTAGATTCATGAAATTAAAAGATTTTCTTGCAGCTTTAGAATAAAACACGTTTTGGAAAATATACATTTCATATAAAATGTAAAAAAAAACAAAATGAAAAAGTTTGTTTACATTTTTTGATCTTTTTGCAATAATCTGCCAAGTGTCTTCTTTGAAAAAAATATGAATTAAAAGAAAGAGTCTGTTTTTCAGGTCTGTGATGAAAAAGTTGTTAACAGGTAATAAATGCATCATAACTATTCCATAAATATAATTTAATACCATATAATCTCAAAAAAAATACGCAGAGGGTTAATTATAGCTATCATTTGGCATAAATGCACTGTATTCACTGACTGTAAAGAGCTCTGAAATGCAGCGTATAGTGCTATGCAGCGCTTTTATTTATGAAATCACATCCTTTTGAACTTTAATAATAGCTCTTGAAATCATAATTAAGTCTTTTGTTATACTATTTAAATGCCATTCAAAATGATTAAAACAGACTTTAAACCCTTTGAAGAACCTACAAATCAGCCAAAAATGAGGCAGAGAGGACAAGAGATGGGAAGCTGTTAAAGAGAAATGCATGACACAAGAAACTAGTTACTAGCTAAGGTTGAGTTTTCATTATCCGTGCACTTCATGTTAGCAGAGACGCTAGCTATGCAGTGCAGCTCTATTCACACTGACAACTGCTGGAGGATTCTGGAAAACTCATTAAAAACAAACGACTTCTGGTCAGTTTGTTGCTGTAAAACGCCGTCGCCATCAAAGGACTCGGCGGGTCGCTTTGCTAAATAACACACGCGCCCATTAGCTGAACCAAAAATACTCTTTTAGAGATTTCAGACTAACCCCATTCAAGCAGATACAAGCTGTTCATGCATGACTAGAAAATAAATGCCCACAAGCTTCACCAAGACTGCTATCAACCGATTCGCATTATTCATGAACTATCTGATGCATGAGCTTTACAAACCTTGCTGACTTATATTAGAGCTTGCGGATACAAAACTGTGCTTAAAGAACAGCAATAAACAGCTGCAACTAGCAAAATGTATCTTTAAACAATATTTTGTCTTTGTATATACATATAACAAAACCAAAACACATAGGGACTCTTATTTTGGAATCCCGAGACTGAAGAGTGAAATAGTACATTCTGGCTAAATGTACTCTAAATATGTTTTATGTTTATGTTTTACTCCCAAAAATATAAAAAAATAAAATAGAATAGACTTTTGATGTTTCATGATTTCTATTTTCCCGTTTTTCCTTGTCCATATTTAATATAAATGATATTAAAATTATTCTTAAAGCTTTTGTTATACCATTAGATAACTTTTTATTATCATAATTTGACCAAACTCACTTTAAGACATTTTAAACTGACAGTAAAATCTAATTGGTCCAAAAATCAACCCATATAAACAAAATACATATTGTTTTATTGCATTAATGAACAATGAGCAGTAAATTTGTCTCAATATTTAATAATCTTTGTTAATGTTAGTTCTCGTACAGTACAGTTCTCTATACAGTGATTTTAATGCATTGGTAAATGTTGATATTAACGTTTAATAAGATTAAAACAGTAAACACTTTCAAATATTTGTCATTGTTAGTTAATGTAAACTAATCAGTGTGACTGTATATATCAAATGTCAAACGTGTCGCTGAGAAAGACTTGCAGCAGTCAGGTGGATATCCAAAATAACTTGTTTTAGCAACTATAAATGGCAGATGAAGCTGGTTTCAGGGAGATTTGAGAGGAGCTCTGTGTGCTTTTTGAAATCCACACTTATTTCTGCACTAATGGGGAAACGTTTGCTTTTCCAGTTGCAATGAAATGTCTGAGTCCTGCTCCCGCTGCTCGGTGTCCCTCAGGGCTGCTTTTGCCACCGAGATACAGGCTGAAGAAAATAAAGTTTCTTTCCCCTTGAGTGTCCCTCCACCCACAAGCTCAGGATCTCTGAGCGTGTCAAAATGCCAAGCACTAACGAAGTCAAATACCAGTGAAATACCATGAACTTACTTTCTCAGTTTCAAAACTGTCCAATGCAAAACTCTAGACATAATATGCATCCGATGTGGGACGTGGGATTGTGCATGCATGATGCATGATGCATGGACATTTTCTTACCTAAAATGGTTAATTTCATAGATGCAGTTCGGGTATTTTTATATTGCTTCTGCAACACTATATTTCTGTACATTTATATATACACTACTGTTCAAAAGTTTGGCTTTTTTATATATATATATATATTTTTTTTTAATGCTCACCAAGTGTGCATTTATTTGATTTAAAATACAGGTACAAAAATACAGATATTATAATGAGTTGAAATAACCGTTTTCTAAGCAAAAATGTCATTTATTCCTGTGATGTGCAGCTGAATTTTCAGCATCACATGATCCTTCAGAAATCATTTTAATATGCTGATTTGCTGCTCAATAAACATTTATGATTACTATCAATGTTGCACGAACAGTTGCGCTGATTCAGATTCTTCTGCATTCTTCACTGAATAAAAAGTCCAAAAGAATAGCATTTATTAAATCTCACACATTAATGAAATATATCCTTGCTGAATAAATATACTTCATACTGACTCCACCACTTGCGAACAGTAGTGTATATACTATATAAGCTCCCATAGGCAGCAGGTGAGGAGCAGAGTTTGCACTTCAGTAATTGTCCCGAGCGCTCTTACCGATCATGGGCGACTCAATAAAGCTCCAGGCGTTGGTTTGAGGCACATATGACTGAAGTACTCCAGCAGAGCGGCCGGCCTCGTTCACTCCTCCAAACACATAGATCTTCCCTCCACACACAGTCGCCGCCGCAGAATGGACAGGTTTGGGCAAAGGAGCCACCATCTCCCACTGGTTAGTGATGGTGTCGTACCTGGAGAGAAAATGAAACGCCATTTACCCTGGACTATCAGGAAGAACAGAATTCAAAACACCGTTTTAGACAGAATAATGCTCTATTTGATTCTGACTGCTCTTATGTAGGGTAAAGAGTCTCACAAACACCCTGGCATACACCCAAACCCACTAACACCACTCATATTTCTGGGATAAATGACTATTAAAGTCAGCCTGAATAAAAAGACGTGGCCCATGGATCTTTAAACGGTACCCATGGGTCGTATCAGTGAGTTTCCACTTCACGCCTGATAAAGCATCAAGAATATGAGAGTATATTGTGAGGGTTTGAATGAGTTTCTTACTGGCCCTGGGAAAATATTATTTATGAAAACTCCTGCATTTACACAAAAGTACAAAGAGATTGTATAAAAAATGCATGGCTGATTCTCCCAAATAGTGTCCCTCTCCCATTTCAAGAAGAAGAAAAAAACTATTTATATATAGGATACAGAAAATTAAGGACTATTAAGATTCCTATCAAATACAAAATAATTATAAATATTTTATTATTATATATAAACATAATATACTATTAAATATTGTATGTAATATTATTTAAATAATCACTTTTAAATAAATAAACAAACTATTTTTTAATATATTTTAATGCATAACATTTAATTCTGCAATATAAAAATATATTTCATAAATATCATACATATACTTTTAAGTGTATGCATACATTTACTAAATTATTAACTAATAAACATGAACAAATATAAAATTATATATATATAAATATTTTATTATTATATATAAACTCATAATATGCTATTAAATATTGTATGTAATATTATTTAAATAATCACTTTTAAATAAATAAACTTTTTATTTTATTTTAATGCATAACATTTAATTCTGCAATATAAAAATATATTTCATAAATATCATGCATATAATTTTAAGTGTATGCATACATTTACTAAATTATTAAATAATAAATATTAACAAATATAAAATTATCTTTAAATTATTACAATATACAAGATATATGTATGTGTACTGCTTTAAACAATTATTTTTGTACTCAGTATTATTGTTCTTATTTTTCAGTACAAATATCTATACATTATACATTACAAGAAAAATGTACTTGAAACGCAAATTCAAATCAAATATTGAACTATCCCTTTAAATCCTGTTTTGTGAAAACTATATTAAAATGATGTGGGTTTAAACAAGAACTTAAAAATCTTAAAAGGGGATCAGAAAAATAAATGTAATTTATTTGACCCCATTGGCAGGTATTTTTTTTAGGCATTAACTCGATTAATTTTGAAACAAGACTTCTGGGACTGTAATCTACTTCTACTTCTCAAGTTAATGTGTCATGATTTAAAATCACTTTTTTTAAGTGTGGTGCTTTTCTACAGCAAATGATCAGATGATGAAAATGGAGAATACAGGACATTGAAAATGTTTATAAATGAGTGCAAAGCTACAAAACTGCAGTTATTTGAAACTCTTTAACAGAAGCAGAGTCTGCACATTGGTGCATGAAAGCCTCCGGCGCACCTGCCTGCTCAGTCAACTCTCTATAGACATTAAGGTGAAAATACCCTGAAATATTCCTTTAATTTATGCATGTTACTGTGCTGCGGGGTTTTGCTCGTGAGATTTGTCCTGCATTTCCCTTCAGTGAGGCGAACGAGATAAACTTCTCCAGCAATCTTCACCGCACTCGGTCTCTGTTAAAGATAAGCGAGACTCCACCGCCGTCTCCAAACACGTTTCTGCTCCTCCATTAAGACTCATAATGGTCTCAGTCAGCGAGCGCAACCGCGGCTCATTCCCTGCTCAATTTTCGCTCTCTAACATGCAATCTCCTGATGTGTCCCACCTCCTCCTGTAGGAATCAGAGCAGCATCTGAGCTGAAATCTGGGTTGCTCTGCTCCTCAGTAAAAATCTTGTATCATTTTGCACAATCAAAATTTACCAAGTGCTTCCAACATCTGCGAGTGTGTCCCAGGATTACATGAGGATCACGTTAAAAAGGCCACATCCAGTTAAAGAAATAAGCAGTGAAGTTGTGGAATTGATATTTTTTTGGGATTTGGGATTATCATACTGTATGATAATTATACAAATATATATACATATAGTAGGGCTGCCCCCTAATAGTTCACTAACCGTTAGTCGACAAGAACAGGTTTAAGGCGGGCGTACATGGTGCAAATTCGGATGGTCGGAAAATTGTATGTCCATGCACACGGCACGAGTGAGTTTATCTGAAAATCGTACGGACGAGATGATATACGACACGATTTTACAACCTGCGAATTCCAGAAGCAATTGCACGAAGTGAACTCGCCGTGGCACTGCCGTCTTCCTCTTCTTCTGTGGTTTTCCTAGTTCGTGATTGGTCAACTTCAGATAAATCAACAAATCGGCTCGTTCAACCGCGCACATATCACGAATTCAAACCGATAGCTCACAAACTTTTCAGACATGTTTAAAAATGACCGGGAGGTCGGGAAGTGCTCGTAAGCCACTCTGCTCGTCTCGTAATTCATCGCAAATGATACGAGCCACGACCATACGAGCATACGCGATCTCCACACGATTGAAAAAACTCGTACAAACTCGTACGACAACAAAAATCACACCGTGTACGCACGCTTTTAGTCGACCAAATTATTTTTAGTCCCTTAGTTCCAGAAAGAAAAAAAATCCACAGAAAGTGGCCAAGTCATGCATTCTGCGATGAAAGATCGTTAACAGCTGCTCTATGCATTAATATACAGTAGACTACATCGGCCAGGGCATCCAAACGCTCGCCTATCATTCATCGAATTCATCACATATGGATTTACTGGAACTACTAATAGTAGTTAGTAATAGCTCTAACATGAACCTATAATAATGTGCGTTGTGCACGCTGGTATGATCATCAATAATAAACTTATTTGTGAGTTACACAGGCACTTAAACAGTAATTACTACGATTTAAGGTTTATTAATATAAATGTGCAATTAGTCGACTAACCGTTTAACATGAACGACGACTGGTCGACCAGAAAAATCTTAATAGTTGGGGGCAGCCCTAATATATATATATATATATATATATATATACACACACACACACACACACATATATATTTTCTAAAGTGTGTTGTATTGTGCAGTTTAAGTGTGTATATCATTTTTTTACATTTACATAATATTAATACATATATATTACACTTCCTTTAACATTTAAATATTAAATAGTATTATGTAAGATATTTTAATAATACACACAAACAGTATAGTATTTATTTTTATAAAAAAAAAAAAAAAAACTTTTTAGGGGAAAATATTTAGTTGTTACATGATTGTTTGTTTCTACTCAATTTATTTATTCATTTTAGTATACACACACACACACACATATATAAAATGCTAAAAAAAAATCTAAATCAATCAATTTATTTATTTAGTAATACTCTGTTTATAATACTCTGTTTATTTTACGAAATATAAGTTTTATGTATTTATGTATTTATTTTATGTGAGTGTGTGCATATACAACACATATATACAGACTATTTGCACTGGAAAAGAAAGAAGAAATGAGTAAGACAATATATTTTTAATCTCTCCTTAACATGAAACATGATTTGAGGAATCAGTCAATTGTGGAGAAATATTCTAATCACTTCATATCACTAACCCCAAGAATTAAAAGTGTTAATAGTATGAAACATGCTTAAATGTATTAGTAGATGTTTTCCGCATAAACAGTGCTGTGTTAAAGCAGATGGCCGGTGAGCGGATATTTACTCAGAAGCGTGTGCTTCATTGTCATTAATTACACAGAGGGAGAGTGTTATCAGGACACTTCTGCCTCTTCTTTAATGAGACTTTTACAGCCGCGTACAGGAAGGAACCAATCATACGAGGCAGAGACTCGCTCGATGAAAGTGCGGTTATAAATAAAGACATCTGTGGAACAAATGAAAAATGATTATGTCTCAGTTTTCCTCATTTAAAAGGAGCCTTATACGAATTATAGCAATTAGCGATGAACCACCTGCAGTCATGTGACTTTTCTAGCATACAGTATGTGGCTTTGAGACAGATTCTGCTTTAATTAGCCGGAATTGTTTTCTTCTTTGTCTTATGATGAGAAATCCAGGTGAAAATTATTTTTCTCTCTTTGCTAATCTATAAAACGTACATATACAATGGCATTAACTCACAGCCATCTGCTTCCATAAACAACAAGAACAGTTATACTTTTTAAAGTTAACTTGAGTTACACAACTTAAACAATAAGCCTGTCAATTAACTGACTTTCTATGCTCTGGCAGTCACCTAGTACATTATTATTATTATTATTATCAAAAATAATCAAACATTTTGGCTGACTGAAATAACACTGACATATATATCAATATTAGATAACAAATTAAATCTAAAGGAAAATTTAAAATATTGCCTTGGCTTTATTGAACTGAAAAACATTTGTGTCAAAGCACTAAACTTACTTACTGGAAATAAACTAAAACTGCACTTTAACTAAAAATAACTAAGAAACACTGATGTCAAATAAAAAAAATAAATAAATAAAATAAAATCTTAATTTTTTACTTCTTAAAATATATATATATATATATATATATACATATATATATATATATATATATATATATATATATATATATATATATATATATAATATAGAAATCAAATTCAAAAAGTAAAATATAAATAGAAACAAAACAGAAATCAAAGCTAATTCATAAATATTAATAAAAGGTGTGACAAGTATATAAATGATATAAAAATAACATAAAATAACACTGATTTTAAATGTGCCTAAAATGTTTGGTTTATATTATGTTCCATTATTATGCTTTATACTAATTATAATACTATTTATTTACTCATTTACTTGTTTATTTTAATATAACTTATGCATTGGTTTTTAATCAATCTCATTTATTTGTTTTATCTATTGGCAACCAGTTAACCATATATGCCATTACCAATCACATTCAATCTTGAAATAAAATAATCCACTTTGAAAATAGAACTTGTTTTTGATTTTTTTTTTTTTTTTTTGGTCATGTCAACATTGAAAGTATGTCATAACAAATTTTTAATTTTCCTGTTATAGTCATCTATTTCTTACTCTCATCGTGAGAAACCTGAGAGGTTCACAAAAAACTTTCCCTCATTGACTTGTTGTTAATTAGCATTTGGTTCTATAAATATCAGTCACATTCATATTTATTTTGGTGGTGTCTGTAAATGACTCAACTTAAGCAAACAGGCTGATGTTGCTCCCGCAGCGTTCACAGTGCTGTAAAACCTGCTGTGAATTCTCTGAGTGACAGGTGAGCAGAATAACTCGCATGCAAACACGCCTGCAGCCGAGGCAGATGGGACGGTTAGATTTCACATGAACATGTGCTGAAGCAGCGAGTCGACGGTCAGTCAAACCCGTGACACTCATGATGCTGTATCTTCATCTACGGTTACTCAGGCCTCGTCTCTGCGCCAGTGACTTTAATAAAAAAAGAGTCTGCGCTGAGCTCAAACAGGAAACACAAATTAGTGAAAGAGGACATACAATAAAAATAATTGTAAAAAATTATATATATTTTTGTCCCTCTCTCTCTCTCTCTCTCTCTCTCTCTCTCTCTCTCTCTCTCTCTATATATATATATATATATATATATATATATATATAAGTGCTTTTAAATGATTAATCATGATCAATCAAATCCAAAATAAAAGTTTATTTACAAAATATATGTGTGAGAACTGTGTACACACACAGGCATGCATATGTTTAAGAAAAATACATTTAAATATTAACATATAAATTATATGAACAAATACATGTAAATATTTTCAAAATATGTATTGTATGTGTGTGTATTTATATATACATAATAAATATACAAAGTACACACACATATATTATGTCAACAACAACTTAATTTGGATACATTTTGATACATGACTACCAAACAAACAGCTTTTGCTTTAGTCAACACAGATATGTTTGTTTGTTTCCTGCAAAAGTCTGACACCCAGAACAACAGAGCCAACACAGAGCACAGGAGGAATACACACTCACACACACCCCCCATTAACACCCCTCTCTCTCTCTCTCTCTCTCTCTCTCTCTCTCTCTCTCACACACACACACACACACACACACACCATTAACACCCCCCCACACACACACACACAGACACACACACACATTCTATACACTTACATGGACAAACAAAGGTTGCTCTTCTAGTAGTACCACAAATGGCTTTATATATATTTTTTTTTTCATCACATAAATCATGCCAAACCCTTTAAGACACCTTGGATTAACATGTTAATTTATTGCAGGCCTATGAATATTCAGTTCTTCTCTAATCACTATTTATTCAGTAGAAGACTAACTTTCTTAAAGTGATAGCGCACCCATTAATTACAAATTTCTTTAGAACACAAAAGGAAATATTCTGAAGAATGCTGTGTTCCAAACACCCCAGTGACCCCAGTTTACTTTTTAAAAAATATCTTCCTTTGTGTTCTACTAATTGTTATTTTAGGATTATGTGTGATTATTAAAAGTATTTAATCATATTTTGAATCAACATTGCCTTTATATTTTAAGCTTAAACAGTATTTTAATTTGTTACATTTTTTATTTAGTTTTTTTTTTTTTTTGTATTTTTGTCATTTATTTTATAATTAAATTTTGTCATTTATTTCTATAATTAAATTATATATATATATATATATATATATATATATATATATATATATATATATATATATATATATATATATATATATATGTATATATATATATATATATATATATATATAGCATGATTTTTTTTTTTGTTTATGGATTTTTTTTTTACATGTATAAATCAGCATATTTTAAAAGAGATACAACATTTACTGCTATGGTACTGCATAAAATAAAATAAAAATTAATTAATTAATAAATACATATTTAGGTTTTCAAATAATATTATACTTTATTTTATTTCAGCTTTCAATTAAAGAAAACTTTTAATTCCTTTAGTTTTAGTTTAGTTAACAATAACACTGGTCTCACAAAAGAAAATGCAAATTACGGCTTTGGAACAATATGAGCGTGTGCAGATAATCACAAACATGTTTCAGTGGTGACCTTTAAGAAAGTAAGCACAGTAAAAACTGATTTCATGTTGAATCACAGTTAGATGCACTTTAAATGTGACCTCGAACTGTAGTGACTGCACTTTAGCAAGTTTAAACGTGTCAGTCAGGTAACAATGATAAACTGGGCCAAGGTTACAACACAGGAACTTGTGTCATTTCTTGAGCACTTCAGTGAACAAGAGAGCCAAAATACAGATGGACTTTCCATTTGTCTTGGTAAAAGCAGGTCACATTCAGCACGGAGAAGACCAAAACATGGAAAAAGTGCTCTAAAACCTGTAGCATCGCCACGTGAAACAATAACACGAGGATTTCTCAAGACAACTTGGTTTTGTAAAGATGTAGTTGTGCACATCCCTATCATCGTTTGCTGGGTATTGAGGGCGAGCGACCTGAGGGGCGTCTGGCATCATTACTGGAGCAGATCGCCATCCATCCATCAGTGAGAGACGGGATTAGAGAGTCACGCCAGGCCAAAAGCACACACACACACACACACACGGCCAGTCACAGACCTTTCTATATATAATCCATCCAGCTCTGGAGCGGCTCCCGTGTCAAGGTTACGTCTGCTCTCTCTTTGAGCGGCGCTCTGCTCTGCTGTAAAGGCCGTAAATCTGCCGGAGGGAGCCGCTGATCAATGTCTTCCCATCTCCATCCGTTATGTTTTTCCTTAAAATACATGGCCAGCGCTGCGGTCTAATCACTTTCCCTCATCTGAGAGGTAGACGGCTGATGTACGGTCCAGCTGCGAGTTTGAAAACCAGCCAAAACACACGAGACCCATTGATCTTGTCAGATCTCTTTGCCAGATTGATTGTGATAAACGCCTTTGCCCCTTCAGTATAATACAGCAGGTTGTAGAGGAATATGGTCATGCATCTTTTAGTGTCTAAAGACAGCGAAGCCAATATTATCATTAGTGTAATGTTATTTAATGAATAATGATACATATATATATACATATGACTCCCGGAGTCAATTATTCAGCTTATACTAAGGTTACCACATCTCTAGACATCGATCAGATGATATATTTAAAGGGATTCGTCCAGTTTTTGTACCTAAATCTCTATTGTGAGTAGGATTATTTCTTCCGCTTCTCATCCAATGCCTCTTTAGCTAGTACCAAAACCTCATTTTAAAGCTGGTAACGGAGGCTTGAGCCGTTGATAGCATTCTAATGCAGTTATGAATGAATGTGATAAGGAACTGTAATGCGGTCAAGAAAGCTGCCTGGAACTACGTTCGCCGTGCGTTTTCCAGAAAATAATTGCACACCTCAGAACGTTCGTCAGCCAATCAGATTCAAGCGTTCAATGGCCCGTAGTATCAATATATTATAATGCACAAAGCTGATTGGGTGGCGCTTCATAGTACACACGGACAATGGCCCAAAACATACAACAAAATCAACCTAGGAGTTTTTGAAGGTACAAAAGTGGAATATTCTTCAATGGCCAAATCAGTCTCCTGATCTGAACCCGATTGAGCTGCATTTCACTCGCTGGAGACAAAACTAAAGGCAGAAAAAAGCCACAAACAAACAACCACTGAAGTCCGCTTCAGTAAAGACCTGGCAAACCATCACAAAGAAGAAGAAACCCGGTCTCTGCTGATGTCCATGAGTCTAGACTTCAAAGAAATCTCAACAAAATATAAAAAATTTACATTTTATTTATAATTAGGCTGTATTTAGTTGTCCAGTTTCATTTAAGCCCTTGTAAATGGGGGGACTGTGTATAAAAATATTTGTAACTCCTAAGCTTTTTAAAGCTGGTAACGGAGCTCAAAGATCTAAGACTTTTTTCTATGTACACAAAAGGCTTATTTCTCTCAAATATTGTTCACAAATCTGTCTAAAACTATGTTTGTGAGCACTTCTCCTTCGCCGAGATCATCCATCCACCTCACAGGTGTGGCATATCAAGATGTTGATTAGACAGCATGATTATTGCACTGGCGTGCCTTAGGCTGGCCACAATAAAAGGCCACTCTAAAATGATTGGGGGGTGTCCGAAAACCAGTCTGTATCTGGTGTGACCACCATTTGCCTCACACAGTGCAACACATCTCCTTCACATAGAGTTGATCAGGTTGTTGATTGTGCACACAGACGATGGATCATGAGCTCTTCCAGGCCTTCTCCATACTTTTTTTCTTCCGGTCATTCTGGTACAGGTTGATCTTAATTTCAGTCGTCCAAAGAATGCTTGTTTGGTTTCTGAAGCCTAACAATCATCTGTTTCACTTGTATGGAGAGATCCTTTGACTGCATGATGTTGGTTCACAGCAGCAAATGAAAATGGCAATTAACTCCAGATCTTTTACCTGCATAACTGATGTAGAAATAATGCAGGAATGAAAATGAAACAACTTTTGAGTCAACTGTCCAATTATTTATGGTCCACTGAAAAAGGGGCAGGTACACATTAAAGAGCTGTAATTCCTAAACATTTCCTCCAATACTGATGTGAACTCCATCAAATTAAAGTTCAGATCATGCACTTTAATTATACTATATCATACATTATATATCTGTAGCTTGAATATGTTTTGGTCAACAACTAATATAATAAAAAGTGTGCCTAAACGTACACACACACCCTCGTGCTTTATGATTTAAATTAAAATCATTACAATATTGTGACTTGCTTTTGACAACAATGGGTTCTTTTTTTTGCATCAGGGAAAATGATAAATGTGTGTAATTTTCATAAATAGCACAATTTAAAAAAGAAAATCTAAAAGCCTATTGAAAGGGTAACATTCTAGCAACCATCCATTAAAACCATTCTAGAAACAATGTAGCAACCTTGAGGCAAACTCATATTTTCATCATAAAGTGTAAAAGAAGTAAAGGAAAAAATACCATTACAAAATATTATATGCATTTGCATTGTAAATGAAATGCTCAAGTTAAAATCTAAAGGGAGAATTTGAACACACATTTTTTCTGCTTTTGAAACTGTTTTTAATGAGTCCTGAGAGGTGGTTTATAATTAAAAGATCACAGAAAATGGCTACATTAGCAGGTCAAGAGTATTTTTGAGTCTATTCAATGACCAAATAAGCTGAATAAATATTGCATGAATGATAAACTGATGTTAATGGAAATCAGTCCAAGGTCAATGTCTGTGATTTCCCAGAACAACCTGAAAAAAAAACCTTCAATTAGACACAAGCGGAAAAAAGAAATCACAGGATGTCATCAGGCCAGCTTTGACAAAATTATCACTCGCCAAGTGCCAAATGTGAGGAAAAAATTCACTTATAAATATGTATAAAATTCACACACCATTAGAAAGTGTTAAAAAGTTAATTTTAGACTTTGCCTTCAACCAACCTGCGCAAATGTCACGAGGAAACCAACTTCAAATGTTTCCAATTAATTTTTTATATATATATATATATATGTATATATATATATATTTCTGATCCCTTTACATCAGTGTTATTTTAGTGCTTGACTAATATAGTTTTATTAAAATGTTTTTTATTAATATTTCAAAATCGTATTAATTTTTTATATGTTCTGTTGTCACTGAAGTTAAAGTTTTATTCTTTTTAAAACATCTATATATAGCCTTTATTTATTTTTATTGATATCTTTATTTTTAATAATATATGGAAATATTTATTTAATTTATAAATGTTTATTACATATATATATATATATATATATATATATATATATATATATATATATATATATATATATATATATATATATATATGATTTAGAAATTATATATTATTTTTAAATTATTTAGTTGATTTAGTTTCAGCTTTCTATAACCCCGGTGCACACAAACAGAGGAGGTTCTGCTTCTCTTATCTGCATGACAATATAGTTCATACCTCATCCTCTCCTACAGCACAAAATTCAATCCGATCCAGAGATAAACAGATGTTTTCGATCGACTACGTATCTGCAATGATCCAAAAAACAGTGGGTATGATTAGTCTTTCCATGAGGCTCCGTGTGCACCAAAACAAACAAACAGCTACAGGAGTCACTCCAGCTCCGGCTGGAACAGACAGCCATCAAAGACGCTGAATTTCCCGAAATAAATACAGTGCTTGAGCAGCAGAGGACTGTTTTTATCATGTTTGGACGAACCGCAGCGGATCATTGACGCAGAGGAAACGAACGGATCAGGAGATGCCCATTAAATGCCAGCTGTGGCCTCACAAAGTGCACAACGGTCTAAAGAGAATAAGACACTGCTATGATAAAGTTACTTTAGAAAGACTGTAACCACCCCATGCAGACAGTGAGATCTTTACAATGGCATGCACTGTATAACAAATGTTTTTGAAAGACGTTTCATCAGCTGAACGCACTGTACTTCAGTCCCTCTCGGCCTCGTTTTCATTCCTGTCAAAAATTACCCTGACTAAGAGACAAAGAGAGCTCCACATAAAAAAATACTGTAATTTGTGTCCCGTCTTGTCATTCCACGGTCTGAAAATGCACTTGGTCGGAGTGGAAGTACGGCAGAGATGAAGGCGAGCTATCAGCTCTTTAATCCCATGCTGTGTTGGGTTTTCACGGTGGGACGCTCTATCTCTGAACGGCACAATGACCGCCGACTCGCAGAAACACGCTCCATTCATTAGAAAGCAACTACTTGTACTTTGGTCTCGTCTTCTGGGAAACCACTCAAAGATTTTCATGAAACCAAGCATTTAAAAACCTAAACATCCCCTATACCATCATTATTACTGCTCAAAATTCAGCGTCAGGGATTTGGACCTAATCCTAAATCTCCTTTGCTCATCCGGAATTAATTTATTTGAGCAAAAATATCCCGAAATCAGTAACGTTTGTTGAATTTTATTACAATTCCGAGTAAGTGTTCACTATGTGGATATATTTTAAAATGTAAATTATTAATGTGATGCAAAGCTGAATTTTAACCCTTTAACTGCCACACCCCTTTTTGAACGTAGATGTGATTTGAAAATGGCTTACACAGAATGAATTTTGAGATTTTAAGCTTTCAATTGATTTATATTTTATTATGATTTCTAAAATATGAAAGTGAAAAATGCAGTAATTTTTTGGTGTTTTTTTAAGGGTGCACTCTTGTCTTACACTCTTGTCTTACACTATCTATTACCGTTCCTACATATTTTGTAACAAAAACAGCGATAAAATATCCATTTAGAAATCTTCGATCTTTCCAACGATAAATAGTTTGTCATGATTAGATTAGTATTTAATTGTAACATAGTGAAGTAAACTGACAGTTAACTCCAGTCTTCAGTGTCACATGATCTTCAGAAATCATTCAATTATGCTGATTCGCTGCTCAAGAAACAATTCTGATTATTATTAATGACAAAAACAATTATATTTTTGTGGATATTGTGATAAAGTTTTTAGGATTCTTTGAGGAATAAATTATTTTTATTATTATTTTTTAAACATTATAAATGCCTTTACTGTTACTTTAATCAATTGAATGTGTCCTTGCTGAATAAAATAAAATAACATTCTAAAAAAAAAAAAAAAAAAAAAAAAATTATATATATATATATATATATATATATATATATATATATATATATATATATATATATATATATATATATATATATATATTCCTTTAATTAAATAAATAAATAAAACATGAATTTATTTTTCACATTCAAATAATTAAAGAATAAACTAATATATAAATTAAAACCTTGGAATGGAACTTTTTCTTCTTTGGATTAACACACACTGCTGAATCATTCACATTAATAACAGGAATGTGTATTAATAAAGTTAATAGAGTTAATTTCATGCTTAGAATTTCAAGTTTACAGTATGAACTTGGTGATCCATGTTGATGATGTTTTTAGCTGAATAGCAATAATCAAAACAATATTTCCTTTTTAGTAACTGACTACATAACATACCTATTATATCAGAGCACATTCAAGTTCAGATTTAGAGCTTTAATTGGAGCATTTGGCTTTAGCGAGCATCACGCAAGCATTGTGAGAGTGATAAAGTCATGACTGCATGACACCGAGAAAATAAACTCCCTAGAGCCGCTGCTCACCCCTCGCCCCTCGTTTTAACTCCCACTCCTACACTAATTTCAGAGCTAAAGACATGGAAAGACAGCTCAAAAGTGCGAGACTGTGGCTTTATGACCAGAGTCCATCATAAAACAGCAATTAAACAGTAAGTGTTGCTGATTGGGCTGGAACGGGGCACGCTGTCAGGATCATCAGCGTCCTCTCGGAGGGCTGGACTCGAGGGGTGTGGTATTTCAAGACTGCGAAAGGTTAGTAGACGCACGCCGTCGGACACCACGATTAGTAGCAGGCTTCAGTGCACAAATATGACATTTGATGAGCCGGTGTGAACATGTGGTGCAAATACACAAGCTGTGTTTGTGTATAATGCCGTCAAAATGAGAATTCCTTCGCCCACTAAATACAGCTGTCTCAACACGAGCGGCATGCCACGGAGCTCCACTTCATGCACATTTCAGAAATTAAAAATGCAATGATCACGCTATTAGGTTCAGTACTTGTACTCATTAAAATGCATGCAACAATTATGGTAAATAAAATGGAGATGCTCAGTAATGGCCGAAAACTTCATGCAAATCTTTCCTTTCTGTAGCAGTCTACATTCTGTAACAAGGAAATTAAATTTACCATACCTTTTTGACTTTGCTAATCCTGATTATTAACAATAATAATCACAAATCGCATAAAATATTAGGATTTTACATATTATTTTACATTTTTGCCCTGATTGGATGGTAATATATATATATAAATAAATAACATGCACTAATGAATTCTGCAAAATGAGACCAGGAATGACACTGGCATTAAAAATGCGATTGAATGGGGGGGTGGGGGGGTCGGGTCTTATTTCTCTTTTTTTTCTGCAAATGATGAATCCTTCAGAACAAGACCAAGAATGTGCATTAAGAAAGTAAATACAGCCCATTTATTTTCCTGCCAACTTGACAGCATACACTGGAATATAATTCAGACATTATGGACGAAAGCTTGATATCAGCTTCATTACATTGCTAATGGACTTGTACTCACTAATACTTATAATATTTGTAGTAAATGCAATTGAGATGCTCAGTACAGTCAGTAACTATGCAAATCTTTCTTCTTTGTGGCATTAAAATGACTGAAAACCAGCCAAACAAGTAGCCTACTTGCATAATGTTACCCATCACTCCCTATTTCATTTATTCACTTAACTTGCACTAGCAAAAAAATAAATAAATCGCCTTTGGCAATTAGAGAGGTGCATATATCCTCAATTCCAAAACCCACCGAGCTGCATCCACAGGGAGCCTTTTAAAACACACTCCGAGATGCCCGTTCAGCCAAAATTGAACAAAAACATCACAAATATCCTTCGGGGAGAATGAACTGCGACAGGCTTTTATTTATTCTAGGTGTTGTTTGTCTGTTATTTACATTTGGCTTCTTTTAGGCTCATTAGTCATCAAATCCTCTGGAAACTCCACAGATGTTATGAAGGTTGCAGATACAGACGTGCAGTTTTCTCTCTCACCGAGCACCAGAGCAGCTCACAAGTTTACTTGAGTTCTGACGTGACCAGGCAGCTGTAGACAGTTTACAGCAAAGCAACTCACTGAGTTTCCAAACAGAGCCGTAAAATATAAGAGCGATTCGATGACAAACATCACCTTGCTGCTGCTCCCCATCGGCCCGACTGACTGAAGACATCATGTGATCACAGTACATGTCATGCTTCAGAGCGTGAAACTGCTGGTAGGATGGATGGTGGGCTATAAATTAGGAGTCAGCGGGGTGCAGTGGGCGGTCTCTCTCTCTCACAAGCCCACTAACAAACCTCCGGGCTTCTGTCAATCAAACCCAGTCTCAGTCTCATTCGTACTGCACACATCAACGGTAAAGATCAGAGAAATGACCGGCTTTAATGCAGTTTCAGAGTCTTGTAGAAAACCATAGTGATACTGATGACATCAGCTTATCTGCATGATTTTGCTTTTTGACAAAAAGCTATTGAATCCAATATATTGGATATAAAAAAAAAAAAATTTAATTCTAAAAAAAAAAAATCCAGTATATTGAAAAACCTGTCAGACTGACATTTAAAATGATGCAATATATAGGCTACAAATATATATATATAGAATTTTTCGATATTGAATCGAGTATATTGAAAATATTCCGTATATATCTTGCATTTATTACAAATATATAAAAAAAATTCTAATTCAATAAAACGACAACAAATGACACATATCTATAGCTGTTTTTGAAAAATTATATATGTATATATTTGTAAATGTAAAAAAATTATATAAATTATTTGTAATACATTCTATTAAATTAGTTTTTGTATTCACACAAAAACTTAGTATGGTACAAGAAATAAACTAAATAATATAAACAATATTTTTATATGTAAAATAAAATAGATTTGCAATTTACAATATTTTATGATTTTGTGCCTTAAAAAAATCTAATTTTATATACCTATACACATATATTTATATATATATATATATATATATATATATATATATATATATATATATATATATATATATACATACATACATACATATATACATACATACTTACGTACGTACATATATATATATATATATATATATATATATATATATATATATATATATATATATATATATATATATATATATATAAACTTTACATGTCAGTCAGACAGCCTTTTGTTAAAAGAAAAAAATTAATCTAAAATGGAGCATTTGTTGAAAAAAAAAAAAAAAGAAGAAAAAAGAAGTTTGACTAATGGAAGTTATTTTCAGTCAGAATAAGCTGATAGATAAAAATCTGGCTTCACAAGACCAGAATAAAGAGCTGAGAAAAGCACTGAGATCTTAGTGCCAGAAGAATGAATACAAATTGATTCTTCATGTCATAAGAGTGATTCTGCATGTAGAAATAAGTATATTTCAATATTGCAGACTATAAAACGGTTTTCAAATTTCAAATTTCCATCATCATCCCTCGTTGTTTCGACATTCTGTTCCTTTTAAAGCGACTGAATGGGTCACGACCTCAGTGTAACGGTCGATCAAAGACCGCAGCGAAACCCAATCCAATCTCCCCCATGCATCTGTGTCACCAAAATACTCCCTCCATACTTCAGCACAGATCCAATGATCAGATCGGCTCCCGGCACAGAAAGAGCTGACCACAGGTTTATCTCAAACAGCTAATGGCTTCCAATCAGATGTTTAATTCAAACAGCATGGTACCTTTCCACATTATCCAGGTTCCCGTCCACCCCGAGTCCTCCGATGGTGTAAAGCTTGCCGTCGTACACCACGCTGTTGTGCCGGCAGCGCGGGACTGTCATCCGTGACACCAGATTCCAATTATCCAGCAGGGACATGTAGCACCACACGTCTGCCAGCGTGACTCCAGACTCAGTGCCACCTAAAGAGGGTTCGAGCCCAAACAAATGAGTGCTGAAGTCTCCATTTACACCCTCCAACATCACACCTCCATTAAAACACAGAAACACATCAAACAACACCAGCATCTCGCTCTCTCAGGGATTCAGCTTGAGCTCCATTTTAGTTTAGTTTAGAGACAGACAGATGTTTATAATATAAAAGTCGAATATTTTATAAATCGAATTATACAAGAAATCGCCATGAATTATATTATTTATATTATATAAACAAATCAATGCAACTTTATATTTTTCCATTTCTATCTTTAGACTGATAACCTTTTTGAGATTCTATACATATATTTATTTATCTCTTACAAAATAAAGTGAAAAATATATTTATTTATCTATACAATTTAAAATAACTGTTTTTAAATTTATTATACTTTAAATGATCATTTATTTCTGTGATGCAAAGCTGAATTTTTAGGATCATTATCACATGATCCTTTAGAAATCATTCTAATATGCAGTGTTGGGCAAGTTACTTTTAAAAAGTAATTAGTTACAGTTACTAGTTACTTCTTCCAAAAAGTAACTAAATTAGTTACTCAGTTACAAATTTTAAAAGTAACTAGTTACTTAAGAAAGTAACTATTGCGTTACTTTCAAGTAAAATTTAATTTTAAATGCTCAAATGTGACCCCACCTCTACCCCTCTTTAAAGGAACTTAAAATACATGTGCATGTTCAATTATTTATGATAAATCTGAATATTATAATGAAATGGACACTTAATAAAATACATTATTAACAGAAACATGAAACATTGTACACACATCTAAAAAAAAAAAATGTTGCTGTGGGACAAAGTGAGACTAGCCTCCAATCAAATGCCATGTATGTAGATATTATGTTTATATAGTGGATCAATGCAAATAACACGATAGATTTTTGGGAGCTTTTGATATTTCCTTTTATTGTTTCTTTAATTTCTTGAAGGAAAAAGTAATGTATATACTTCCATTTAGAGAAGGCTACTTTTGGATTATTTGGGCTCCTTGCCATACCTGTCTCTCGTTGACTGACTGGCTTGTGTTGTTCCTTGTGTGTCCTGTCCTGTCCGACTATGCGTTATGATGGGTTGTTCGCAATTCATGAGCGTTAGTGATGATGGATCGACTCGTTCGCGAATGAGCTTTTGAGGAGTCGTTCGCGATTCGCGAATGAGCCGACTCTAAGAGCCGGTTCTTTTAGTTGAACTTCGGGAGCTGGCTCGCATATCTGAAGAGCCGACTCTATTTTTTCAAATTTAGCCTATAGAAATTAAATAATTATGTAATAAAAATTTAAATATTATAGTCAAAGTCATTTAAAGAGCCGTTTGTGAGCCAAAGAGCCGGTTCTTTTCAGTGAGCTGAGTCAAAAGAGCCGAATTCCCATCACTACTATGCGTGCTTTCGAACACCCGCCCAACTCTACCTCTGATTGGCTTACAATGAAATTTTACTCTACCTCAGCCAATCGTCAGCATTTATGCGCTTGTCTCGTGCTCTGCCCACTAACCAAGGAAGAACAGTAAAAAAAAGTATTTGCCTCTCGCTCAGAGATCTAGTTGGTCTGATGAAAAAAAAAAAAAAAAAAAAAAAACAGCTTCATCATCAGTTATAGTAACGCGCCGCATTTTTTGGCAGTAACGGTAACGGCGTTATTAAGATGAGAAGAGTAATCAATTAGATTACTCGTTGCTGGAAAAAGTAATGCCGTTATTAACGCCGTTATTCCCATCACTGCTAATATGATGATTCATTATCAAAGTTGGAAACAGTTCTGCTGCTTAATATTTTTACAGAACATGTGATACTTTTTTAGGATACTTTGATGAATAAAAAAAAAAATATGCTATGTTTTTAAAATATGAATATTTTGTAATAACAATATACACTACTGGTCAGTAATTTGGGGTCAGTAATTTTTTTCTCTTTCTTTTTTTTTATAAAATCAATACTTTTATTCAGCAAGGATGTGTTAAATTGATAGAAAGTGATAGTAAAGAAAATATATTAGACAGCAGAACTGTTTCCAACACTCATAATAAATCAGAATATTAGAATGATTTTTAAATGATCATGTGATCGACTGATGTCACATGTGACACTGAAGGCTGGAGGAATGATGCTGAAAATTCAGCTTTGCATCACAGGAATAAATTATTATTTTAAAGTATATTCAAATAGAAAACTATTATTTTAAGTTCTAATAATATTTCACAATATTACAGTTTTTTCTGTATTTTTGATCAAATAAATGCAGCCTTGATGAGCAGAAGAAACCTCTTTCAAAACATTAAAAATAGTAATGTTTTTATACTAGTATATATATATATATATATATATATATATATATATATATATATATATATAGTAATAAAAATATATAAATATTTTATTTTATTTATTTTACATTTAAATAAAACTTTTATAATATATAAGTAAACAAGTAAATCTTCAAATCTTTAATATTCTTTATATATTTTCTCTGCATTCATTTTATTCTGTTCATATTTTTTGTGGTGTGACAAACATGCTAAAAACTTAATGTAAAAAAAAAAAAATTGTTTAACAGCATTTTACTATTTCTTTTAAAGTTATGCATGTTGATTTTGTGAGCTTATATTCATTAAAAGACTGCATGGAATATTTGTCACATACCAGAATCATTTAAAATAAATTACAAAACAAAAGGAACATATTATTTAAAAAATGTACAGTACATAACAGCAACACAAGACATACACTTTCCTTTTTACGATTATAATAAATGAAATCTTAAAATCTCGATGTACCTAGGTTTGTTATACACTACTCACATACACTTTTGACAAACAAATTGCTGCAGCAGCTTTAGAAGCGTCATCTTTCCTGCGCTATTGATTTATTCCTACTTGATTTGTGGGATATTTAACATCATAATTTGACACACAGCCAGTCGTAAAGACAAAGATGAGGAACAGCCATCTTCCTTCCCATCACTCCTCAGAGCGTGAGCTGCTAAATATAAAAGCAGACACCTGCGGGCAGCCACCAAACTGCAAGTGACACACTGTCGGCTTGATTACCTGACAGGTAGATATTATCCCCCGCCGATATGACGGAGAAGAACTCGCGGTTGTAGAAAGGCAGGCTGGCCAGGGGGTACCACTTGTTGTTCTTTGGGTTGAAGCAAGTGACGGCTGTCAGCGAGCGCTGGTTCATGCCGATGACCTGGCGCCCCCCCACCAGCACGATCACCTCAGCGACACCTGCGGAGAAACACGCAGAAACAAACACCTTGACATTCACAGAAATAACCTGCTCGAAGCAACACATGGGACCCGATTACACTGAGCTGCTCTGAGGGTTATAATGAGTGACCCGGCAAAACCAGCTGATACGGTCACCGTATTCACACTAGCAGTCAAAAGATTTTTCTTCTCTTGGTTTTTGAAAGAAGGCTTAAAAATAGGTCAGTGAGGCTGCATTTATTTAATTAAAAATGCAGTAAAATTGCGAAACATTATTATTTCACAATTAGCATTATTACGATTTAAACTTGCCGTTTCTATGTGAGTATATGTTAAAGTGCAATTTATTTCTAAGAGTCAAATCTGAATTTTCAGCATCATTCCTCCAGTCTTCAGCGTCACATGATCCTTCAGAAATCATTCTAATATGATGATTTGCTGCTCAAGAAACATTTATGATTAAAATCAGTGCTGAAAACATTTAAATTGCTTCATAATTTTGTGGAAACCAAATATATAAGGGGATTAAAGAGCTCAACAGAAATCCTTTGTAACATTACAAATGTAATTACTGTCACTTTTGAACAATTTAAAAGGTCAGTTCACATTAATTACTCACCTTCACGATGTTCTAAACCCTCTTCATAAAACAAATTAAGATATTTTTATGAAATCCAAGAGCTCTCTGACCCTCCTATAGAAAGCAAGGATCCTGTCACGATCAAGGCTCAAAAACATAGCAAGGACTTTGCTAAAATAATCCATATTACATTTTTCAATTCAATTCAGTTCAAGTTTATTTGTATAGCGTTTTTTATGATACAAATCATTGCAAAGCAATTTTACAGAAAATTACGTTTCTACAATATTTAGAAGTAGCTCATAAGTGGTGATCAGGAATTTTCTGAAAAATTAATACAAGATGTAGTGAACCAGACGATGAACACTATTAACAGCAATTATTATGTGATTGCATAGTAAGTAGCAATATTTGTTAGTTCTGTTTGTTGATTCAGGGTTAGCATCATCTGGGATCCTCTGAGGGTCAGCATCATCTCTTCTCAGGTGTTCTGGATCCAGACTGGAGCTTGTGTAAATCCTAGTTATTAACTGCGTGGAAAAACAGTATGTCCAGCTATAGACATAGTGGCATGCACTTTTTGCATGTAAAAATTTTGTTTCAACAATTCATCTCCTCCGCTAGGGACATTTTGGAGAATATCCACTAAACGTAAACAGTGTTTGCTGTTCTGTGTCAGCTGCACCATGCAGATATGTTTTCTATGTTGTATGTATGCTTTGATTCGAACGAAAACAACGTATCTGCATGGCGCAGCTGACACAGAATAGCATACGTTGTTCATGATTAGCGGTTGAACCCCTGATGTCACATGGATTACTTTACAGATCTCCTTTCTATGTTTCTGGACTAGATCATGTAAGGATTCCTTGCTATCTATGGGAGGGTTAGAAAGCATTATTTCTTAATTTGTGTTGTGAAGATGAACGGAAGTCTTACGGGTTTGGAACGAGGGGTAAAATATTAATGACATTATTTTACCTTTGGGGCAGAGTAACCTTTTAATTCGTCTTTGCTGAAATAAAGTAATACTTTTTTCCTCTTTGATTTATATAAATGTTACTTACCCCAAACTTATTGCAGTGTATCAGTTTCCACAAAAATATGAAACAGGACAACTGTTTTACACATTAATAATAATTCTTGAACAGCAAAACAGCATATTAAAATGATTTCTGAAGGATCATGTGACACTGAAGACTGGAGTAAAAGATGCTGAAAATACAGCTTATATTCAGATAGAACACAGATAATTGTTATAATAGTAAACAATAATACTGCTTTTGCTGTATTTTTCAGGAAGAGACTCAAAAACATAAAATTACACTTTGGACCGGTACTGTATGTGCAAGGGTTTATCAGCAGACTGAAGTGAACTGCATACTTTTTGACATGAAAGTTCAACAACCAAACAACACATTTAATAGAGCAGTCTTTGTTCAGAGCAAAATTATCTACAAACAGAAGCTTTTTTCTGATCAATTATGAATGAGTTTTCCTCTGTACAGTGAATGAAGTCTCTACGCTGACTGCTTATGCCACATCACAGGCCTTTCATTCAGTAATTCATTTTATTCTGACACAGAAGCACAAAGAAGATAAAAGAATATGGGAAAAGGAATATCACAAGGAGGCAGTGAGAAACATTTCATAAGAAAAAGCCACATAACAAGGGAAAAATAATAGCCTCCGAGTCAAAAACATGACAATTTTGAGGATATGACAAATTAGGCATAATGACAGAATGACAGAAAAGATCCAGAGCGCTATCAGCACAGTTTGCCCTGACAATATAGTATATGTATAGTATAGTATATATATATAGTATATTTTTATTTAAAGAAAAGTACAGACTCACTGGCATGTAAAAGGCTTCAGGCAACATTATTCTGTACTAGCTGACAGTACCAACACGATCCTATCATCCGAATTAAAATTCATGACATATATCGTCTTGAAAAATGTATAGATAAAAGAAACAGTGGATCGTGCTAGAAAGGGTCAGGCCTCTGTAACGGCAGACAATTAAAAGTCATTGTTCACTTCTTAAAAAAAAAAAAGAGTGAAATACTCTTTCCTCTGATTTCAAGGAATCCTGAAATACACAAGTGCCTCATCTCTGGAGACTTTTATTGTCTCTGTGTATTTTTTTTCAATACAGTGATTCAATAAAATAAACAAAGACTCACACTGTATAAATCTCACTGGGGAGATACAGCAACAATAAATAGCAGCTGCTGATAATGTCATTTATTTCAGTGTGTCTGGCTGTTTTATTACCAGATTTCCGAAAGGAATTAAATGGACACAAACAAAAAACTATCCTAAATGCAATTTGAATGCAAGCACTTAATGCACATATATTATGTGCATAAAAATGTTTTTGTAACATTTATACATGCATATTTTTGTATTTCTATATCACAGTATACACATATTTTATGTTGACAAAAATGTTTATTTCAGATGCTATTAATCGCGATAAATAGTTTGACAGCAGTAATATATAGTTATGTCTGACTTGACTCTTGGTAATGTATTTTGACCTGCCCCCAAAACATGACTATCTAGTAGTCTAAGTCTTTGGCTCTTTTAATTGTGATGATTTTGGATCACATTTAACAAAAACCCACCAATTTATTATCTCAACAAATTAGAATATGATGACATGCCAATCAACTAATTAACTCAAAACACATGCAAAGGTTTCCTGAGCCTTCAAAATGGTCTCTGACAATCATTGACACCCTTTCACAAGGAGTGTAAGTCACAAAAATTAATTGCCAATAAGCTGGCTGTTCAGAGAGTGCTGTATCCAAGCATGTTAACAGAGAGTTGATCGGAATGAAAAAGTGTGGAAGAAAAAGATACACAACCAACCGAGAGAACCGCAGCCTTATGAGGATTGTCAAGTAAAATCGATTCAAGAATTTGAGTGAACTTCACAAGGAATGGACTGAGGCTGGGGTCAAGGCATCAATAGACACCACACACAAACGTGTCAATGAATTTGGCTACAATTGTGGTATTCCTCTTGTTAAGCCACTCCTGAACCACAGGCAACATCAGAGGCATCTTACCTGGGCTACGGAGAAGAAGAAATGGACTGTTGCCATTGGTCTAAAGACCTTTTTTCAGATGATAGCAAGTTTTGTATTTCTTTTGGAAACCAAGGTCCATGAGTCTGGAGGAAGGGTGGAGAAGCAAATAGCCCAAATTGCTTGAAGCCCAGTGTTAAGTTTCCACAGTCTGGGATGATTTGGGGTGCAATGGCATCTGCTGGTGTTGGTCCATTGTGTTTTTTGAAAACCAAAGTCACTGCACCTGTTTACCAAGAAATCTTGGGGCACTTTATGCTTCCTTCTGCTGACCAGCTTTTAATTTTCCAGCAGAATTTGGCACCTGCCCACATTGCCGAAAGCACCAGAAGTTGGTTAAATGACCATGGTGTTGGTGCGCTTGACTGGCCAGCAAACTCACCAGACCTGAACCCCAGAGAGAATCTATGGGCTATTGTCAAGAGAAAAATTGGAAACAAGAGACCAAACAGATGGGCTTCCATACCACCTCAGCAGTGTCACAAACTGATCACCTCCGTGCCACGCTGAATTGAGGCAGTAATTAAAGCAAAAGGAGCCCCTACCAAGTATTGAGTACATGTACAGTACATGAACATACTTTCCAGAAGGACAACAATTGACTAAATGTTGTTGTTTTTTAAATTAGTTTCATGAAGTATTCTAATTTGATGAGATGGTGAATTGGTGGGTTTTTGTTAAATATGAGCAAAAATCACTACAATTAAAATAACCCAAGACTTAAACTACTTCAGTCTGTGTGCATTGAATTTATTTAATACACAAGTTTCACAATTTGAGTTGAATTACTGAAATAAATGAACTTTTCCTCGACATTCTAATTTATTGAGAAGCACCTGTATATATATATATATATATATATATATATATATATATATATATATATATATATATATATATATATATATATATACACACACATATATACATATATATATATATATACATATACATATATATATATATATATATATATATATATATATATATATACATATATATATACATATATATATATATATATATATATATATATATATATATATATATATATATATATATATATATATATATATACATATATATATATATGTATATATATATATATATATTAAGGGTGTAACGGTTCACAAAATTCACGGTTCGGTTCGGTTCAATACACTGATGTCACGGTTCGGTTCGGTACGGTTCGGTACGTTTTAGATACAGCAAAAAGAAAAAATTGGCAGATAAATTTCCTTGATTTTTTAAAAAATGTTTTATTTATTAAAACTAACAAAGTATGTGTTTTTTTTACATTGAACAATGATGGAGCTATTCTTTACCCATCTTCTATGGTGTTTTCTTAGCAGCATACTGTATAAAACAAAAATAGCTCCTTATAAATTTTTTTTTTAAAATTAAATGTAATATTGTTGTAGTGGTTATGAACAAATACAAAGATGTAACTCTTTTTATATGGAACTCTATAACTCTTTATATTTAGTGTGTTTTTACTCAATTGGTTCTCTATTTGGGCTTATGTTTTTTGGAACAAAGCAGGAATTACGGTCTGTCTGAAATGGGCTCGTGAAGGAATATTGTAATGGGGCTCAATTACATTAAGCATGTTCTTAAAACCTGCGTTTTCCACTACAGAGTAAGGTCTCATATCCGCGGCTATAACGTAAATGCACCATTCGCTGCGGTGATGTCCGTATACGGAGCCCGGGACGTCACCTGTAGGAGAAAAAAAAGCAATCCGTGGCGACGGTTTTGCAATCCGTCCCCTCAGTTTATAAACCGTACTCACGAATTCATAAACTGTTCACTCGATTTAACAAATCGTGCCCACGGATTAACAAACCGTGCCCACGAATTTCCAATCCGTGCACTTAGATTTTGTAAACCGTACCCTCGGTTTTTGAATCCGTACCCACGAATTCATAATCCGTGCGCACGCTTTCGCAATCCGTTCCCTCGGATTTGTAAACCATACTCACGGATTCATGCAGCAAACTCCTACGTGTTAACATACAGTTTTATTGAATATTATTATGTGGAATAGGTTTACAGCAAAGTGTCTTAAGTGATTCTCTATCAAGTGTAGTACGAGGTGGAATACAAAGATTTAATAAGAAAGATGCGCATTAAAATCTTGTTCAATTGCTGATAATCTATAATAGCACTTGATTATTATTGTGCAATAAACCTGGCATTGTGACTGACTCTGGAGTAATTTTTTCCTCTTTTGTAAGTTATTTTGGATAAAAGATTCTTATGCATAACCTGTTTAATAATATATAATAATGATACAAATAAAAATAAAGTTATTTTTTATAATTTTAATTTGTAGGCTAAATAAATGAGTACAAGACAGTAAAAATATTTGTCATAAAATAATTTGTGAATTGCTTTATTTTTAAATAACCTTTGGACAGTTTTGGAAATGCTTGTGTACAATTCTTTCTTAACATGAAGACTTATTTTTGTGATTTTATTATACTAAGCTCCACCCACCTCACCCCACCTGCCGGAGTTAGATGCATGTTTCACTGTTAAGTGTAAAATGCGTGTCAGTTTTCAAATCCGAGGGAACGGATTGCGAAAGCGTGCGCACAGATTATGAATTCGTGGGTACGATTCAAAAACCGAGGGTACGGTTTACACAATCTAAACGCACGGACTGGGAATTCGTGGGCACGGTTTGTTAATCCTGGGTACGATTTGTTAAACCGAGTGAACAGTTTATTAATTCATGAGCACGGTTTATAAACTGAGGGGACGGATTGCAAAACCGTCGCCACGGATTGATGTTTTTTCTCTCCTACAGGTGACGTGCGGGGCTCCGTACCGAGCCTTCAGCGCGTACTGAGTGAGCGAGCGCCTGACTGAGTAGCCTAACATAAACATATAAGTTGGTGTTTTTTTTTCTTCGGGGGTGTCAGGGGCATTGCCTGTTACGTCGTTTGGGTTATTGGGCTACCTTGTTGAACGCATAACATTATATTTCACACACCTTTTTTATTTTCCAAATTTAATTAATTAGTCCAACGAACCGTTCGGTACATAATGCGTACCGCGTACCGAACCGAAAGCCTCGTACCGAACGGTTCAATACGAATACGCGTATCGTTACACCCCTAATATATATATATATATATATATATATATATATATATATATATATATATATATATATACTTTTTTATATATTTTATACAAATATATCTTCAATTTAAGAGAAAATAGTTAAATTTTAACTAAATGTTTAGCTAAAAATACAACTACATAAATACATAATTTGCAATTGCTAAAATACTTTTTTTGAATATAATTTCTATTGTATGTATTTTATCAAGCAGACATCTCTTTTTTAATAAATTAGCTTTCTGCAGGCTGTAAAAGAACCAAGCAATGACTGTAGTGAATGCGGCAGAATCCATAACAACCCTCATTTGCATAGAAAGGAGACATATTTGTGCTGAAAATAATGACAATAACAATTTAAATACTCATGACACAGCTCTATACAGGTGCTGCAGTGGATTGCGAATATGATGCATGTGCCCTGAAACATGCACGCTAATGTGACGCAACCAGCGGCATGATATTCCTGCTGAAGCTCGGGTTCATAGGCGTTTACAGAGAAGAAAAAAAAATTTGATTGGCACAGATATCTGCTTGTGTGCCAGCTCTTTCAGCCGCACGACTGCAGATTGTGTTCCCACTTCACACCAGTACAGCTTCCTGTTATGAGAGCCCCCCCCCCCCTTTACCCACAAACAAAACCCTGTTCCCACAAAACCTCACTACATTACACCAGCAGCATCAATCAAATGCCACACGACAGCTCTGCTCATGTTCCACCATCAACCGCATCACAACGTCCTCCAGCAGGTGCCTGACTGACTTCAGCAACACTTCTGCTTATATGCGAGTGTAAAAAAGCCCTGACGATTAGTGTTACCCTTTCATATTTTAATTATCAATGAAGCCATATTTTATTACCACGATTTGAAAAACTCAGGGTAATCAGTCAGCAACAGTCTTAAGCATTTGCAGTATGCAGGTTTCGTTTTTCAAGAAATAATGACTAAAAAGAGAGAGAAATTACAGTATATGAAAAATGTGTAAATGAAGTAATTCTACGAATGCATAAGGGGGAACCGGCAGACTTCAGAAAAGTTTCAATGGCATTTTATTTTCACCTTTTCTACAGAATGTGTAATGTCTAATAAAGTAGTGTTTACAGCGGTTACTGTGGAAACCACATCATTCCTGCTGTTCCATAGGCGCCACCTGCTGTCAGACAGTTGATTTACATGTTATTCAGTCCATCTGTTGTTTTTGTTCAGATCAATGTGAAAATTGGACCAACTTTTTGGTAAAACAGGCTAATGTACAATTGACCCTTGCAAAGACCTGCCCTCCTTAGTTACTGTTGCTATGTCCAACAAGCCATGCTGCTTCTCACACAACACATCATGTTCTCACAAGGTAAAAAAATAATGAATCATTTGTCACTATAATCATAGTATGAAATTTAGGCAACACTTTAGTTTAGGGAACAGTATTCAGTATTAACTAGCTGTTTGTTAGCAAACATATTATTAGCCTATTGGCTGTTTATTAGTATTTATAAAGCATATATTAATGCATGATCATATTCTAGATCTTTTAAAACTATCCCACTCTTAAACATAATTTACTACAAATAAATAGCAAATTAGGATTAGTCTATTGAGGGAAAACTCAATGGTTTTCCTAATCTAAAGTGCTACCAAAATTTACAAGAGTGCCTCTCTTATCTCGTGTTAATGCAGCATGGCTGGGATCAGGACCCGGGGTCTGTGCCCTTCTGCCATCCTCATGATCTCCTGTGGAGCGCGGGACCCCGCTGCGCTCGGCTCCTTCCCGCTGACTGTGGCATTAGAGACTCGCGGCAGGTGTTCTGCCAAAGATCGCCCCACCTCTGCCCCGCTCCAAATCACAGCAATGGATTATGACATGAAAAGAATTCAAGGGGCTTTCTGGATTTAGATTTTCCCCCAAACCATCTAACAACAGGTTTGGGAGCATAAAACAATAGAGTAAGAGAGAAAACGCACTTTCAAAAATAATTAGAAAAGAGACTTTGTAGCATTTAAAAATCAGCATGAAATGAATACGGAGTCTATTTAATTTAGAAAATAAACATGATCCCTGATTTAAAAAATAAATAAATATAAACTTTCTTCAAAATTCAATTTCTCACCTGTAAAATGGCCTGTAAAATCCCTAAAGGATAAAATGAAGCCACATTTGACATTTTCTTTAATGTTTTTTTTTAACCAAAACACTAAAATGCTCACTGCATATAAAACTGCATATATTTGATCAAAATATGATAAAAAATGATATATTGTGAAATATTATAACAAATTAAAATAGCATAATTACAATATGCAATTTATTCCTGTGCATTTTCAGTCTTCAGTGCACATACAGTAATTGCAGCTTCCAAACTCTTGAGAAATTTATTTTGTATTATGTGAGAAAAATGGGCTGTGAATGTTTTCAAGTTTCCTTCACAGGAAAGTTTAGTATGCTAATTACCACAGAAAATAATTCAACTGACAAAAGACTTGTGTTCACAGTAAATGCACTAATAATGGAAAGTGTCAGCACTGGAAATAAACATTTAAAATATGCAA
This sequence comes from Carassius auratus, assembly GCF_003368295.1. Classification (NCBI taxonomy): domain Eukaryota; kingdom Metazoa; phylum Chordata; class Actinopteri; order Cypriniformes; family Cyprinidae; genus Carassius; species Carassius auratus. The sequence continues at coordinate 25,507,718 of NC_039259.1, read as the reverse complement.
CAGTCACACTGTTTCACAATTATAATTGCCACATTTATAAACTACATATTAAAGCATGACAATAACCAGTCTTTTACAGTATGTCATGTCATGACCAAACAACAAAATAAACCTGGTTCTTTCCACTTGGATGGATGCTGCTGACATAAACCTCCATCCACCTAGAAAAGCAAGCTCTTTAAAGGTGAAGTGTTTATTCTTTCCATGTTAAAAGACTTTTTCCATGCCAAAAACTTTCTGCATGTTAAAACAACCTCGCTGCTGAATACATTACATTTAAAATGGCAAAAGGTCACGCTGTTAGAAACACTTAAAGTTAAAAATACGTTCTTGTATGCTGACCTACATAATAAGACATTCAACACATTTTTGGACTCCACTGAAAGGTGTAAACACGGTGGCACTTTCAAAAAGAACAGTGCTATTCAAAAGCAACAACAAAAGATGAATCAAAACAGATTTCCATTTCTAACTCTCTTTATATAATGACTTTATATAATAATAAATGTAGAGAGTGTTAAAGCCCTGCGGTTGGCAGTGAACTGGGTCGTTGGGTGTGATAATTTCAGCGCAGCTTGTCTTAAGTACACACAGGTGAAATTTACCCACTGGCTAAAGCTCAGTAAAAAGAGGCGCAGGTGCACTGATAGCCACGGCTGATGCTTGCTTTGGCAACTCTCTGACAGCACTGTGGCTCTAATCCAGATGCTCTGTCACACCGCATCAGGATGGATTTCTATCCAATACACTGCTGCCGATTCTGTATCTGTGCACTGCATTGTTATAAAACAGTCCTGGCTGCTGATTGGTCAAAACAATATAGCATGCAAAGGGAGCCATAGTGCACAGCATACACAAAGACCAACTACTAACCAGAGTGTACAAGTCATGACCACATCTAATAAAATTTGCCGAGTTAAATAAAGGAATAGTTCACCCAAAAGTGAAGATACCTTAGTTTACTACATCCTCAGGCCATCCAAGATTCAGAGGAGATTTGGAGAAATTCAGCATTCCTACACTTGCTTACCAATGGATCCTATGCAGTGAATGGGTGCCGTCAAAATGAGAGTCCTACCAGCTGATAAAATCATCACAATACTCCACAAAAGTCCATCAATCAATGTATCGTGAAGCCAAAAGCTGTGTGCTCTTAAATTTTTCCTTTCTCTTTGGAGTTTTGGAGCTTTGCAAAAATCAACGCGTTTCAGAAAGGCGGGGGCTAGAGGAGCAACAATAATGTACATTATGTGAAAAATAATGTTTTCTTTTTTTTTTTTTTACCTTAAACCGCATAAACACATTGCATTACACCCAATACACAACATAACTGTTCTTTTTAGCAACGTCATATGACCCCTCTAAGAAACAAATCCATCATTATGTCCATAGTCCATAATATTGCATTCTCCAGTTAAAAAAATCAGGAGTGAAATATAAGCTCCATTTACAATTGAACACAGTCCAAAATTATGATTAAGACAGCATCACCGATTATAACCACTCGCCACTCACGTCTAGTGTAGACACAGTGAAATACTGGTTTTGCTTTGTTTTACAGAACTAATCAGTGCCTGGTTTGTGTACGTATGTGTGGGCGGAGCTATCAAAATAGGGGCAAGACCCTTTTTAAGTTGGGGCATGTTTGCTTTGGTGATTTCAAATGTCAACAATGGCTACCAGAAATTGTTTACCCCAACGATACTGATGGATTTGTTTCTCACGAACACACATATTTTGGCTTCACAATACATTGTGATGGACTGGTGTGGTGTTGATTACTTGTGGATTTATTATGATGTTTTTATCAGCTGTTTATTAACTCTCAATCTTACGGCACCCATTCACTGCAGAGTTCTCACCATTGGTGAGCAAGTGATGGAATGCTGAATTTCTCCAAATCTGTTCACATGAAGAAACAAATTCACAGCAATGCAGCTCAGAGAAGCACCAGTGTGTCTGATGTTCACCACACGGATCATACTAATCTTGAAGAGACTATAAGCCATGCTGAACAATGTACCGGCAGACAGTCGCGGGCGAGTTCTGGGCGTCTGCATCTCTTGGCGGGCGTGTGGCAGCATGTGGTAGCGCTTGGCTTCATTCACCAGGTCCCTGCAGGCCTCTGAAGATTTGATCAGCTCCTCGTTGTCCACCACATTCAGCAGGTAGCTGGGATGGATGAACGGAAGCCGTACCACCGCCAACAGCTCAGACACATGCTGGATACAGGACAGCAAGGAAACAGAGGACAGAAAGAAAGAAGTGAGTGGGAAGAGAGAAAGACAGAAAAATGTGAGTTAGCTTTGTGCATTACACTCACTTAATTGCGGTAAATTGCCATTATGGATGGCCTCAGGCCTTAATGCATTATTATTTTTAACGACTAATGAAAAAATAATCTCGGGATAATTAAGATTCAAAAATTCACAAATTTGTTATGATGTATCGTGTTTACAAATTAGCTTCCTAGAAAAAAAAAAAAAACAGTCTTCCAACAAAGATCCAAGGGATGCTGTGTGAAGATGCTCATTACAAGCACAGAGGTGCCAGTAAATAATAAATAGATACTGATACACATTATATGGAGACAAACAACCTCTGCTAACGTCAAACCACACAAACATCAAAACAAGTCTGAATATCAGAGCTGGAAGCTAAACAGGGTTTTTTTTTTGCATTCAACAAAAAACTGAAAAAGTTCTATAAGTTACAAGTTTGTATAACATGTTTTTCAGTATTTCAAAAGAAATGAATTGAATGAGCACGGTGCAATGTCCGAACTGATTGCACTGTATTTTATGTATTCACTGTATTTTATGTAAAATCATTTTCTATTTTTAACTGTTTTAAATTCATTTTAAAATAAGTCAATTTTTAAATCATTTTCAAAGTTTTGAAATTGCTTGTTTTATTTTTGTGATTATTTTTCTCAAATTATTATTTTTCTTTCTTTTATGTAAAGCACTTTGAATTACCATTGTGTCCGAAATGTGCTATATAAATAAATTTGCTGTGCCTTGCCTAGTTAACATGTAACAGAAGAATCGCTTCTCAGTATTATATTGGGTCACATCCCGAAAACCTTCACTTTGGCAGTTATTATGCCTCTTATTAAAGTAACCAAAATTAGATCCTAGTGAACTGGCAAATTACAAATCCATGTCAAATTATCAGTTTATGTCAAATATTTTAGAAAAGTTGTGACTGCTCTGTTGTGCTCCTTCCGGCAAATTTGAAAAAACTATGAAGAATTTCAGTCAGGTTTCAGGCCCCATCATAGCACAAAACTTCACTTGTTAAAATGACAAATTACTTGCTTCTTGCATCAGACCAAAGCCGCATGTCATTGCTAGTTTTACTTGATCTTAGTGCTGTGTTTGACACTATAGATCATGACATACTCAGAGACTGATTACAAAACTATATAGGTATTCAACGGCAGGCTTTAAGATGATTTAGATTGTACTTGTCAAGACTGTTATCACTTTTATTTAAATGGGTAATCATCTCAATTAACACCAGTAAAGTATGGAGTGCCACAAGGATCTGTCTTAGGCCCTCTGCTATTTTCAATATACATGTTGACCCTTGGTCATATTATTAGGAAACACTGGATTATTTCCATTGCTATGCTGGTGAAACTAAACTATGTAACAGTGTATGTTAAAATTGTAAAGATTGGATGACCCAAAATTTTGTACTATTAAATTTAAATGAGACAGAGATATTACTTATTGGGCCAAAAAAACAGTACATAGAATCTCTCAGATTACAATTTGCATCTAGACGGATGCACTGTTACTTCCTCTAAAGACAGCAAATTGGGTGTTTACACTAACTTATCTTTTGAAAATCATATTTCACATGTTACAAAAAACTTTAGAAATGTTACCTGTTGCTTATTTATACATGTTACCTGTTGCTTCTGATGCAGAAAAGCCAGTTCATGCATTTATGAACTCTAGACTGGATTACTGTACTGTAATGTGCTGCATATTCAATAAAAAAGCTACAGGTAGTCCAAAATGCAGTTGCAACTTTGTACTTTCATTTATGTTTGATCAAATGCAAATTATTCTTTTGATTGTGATGAACACATCTATTTTTGCTGGGTTGGAACAGCAGCTATGCAAATTTTTCTCTATTTGCTTCTCTGTTTCTGCCAAGGGATTGGCATCCTGAGGTAACTAGGAATTACACAAGCTTCAGTCTTGATACAGCCTTACAAAGATCTGAGATGACCGGACATCTGAGAAGATGGCAACCCCTCAGAGGACCTCAGATGAGGTCAACACTGAAACAACATGCAAAACTACAAAAATTTGCTACAAGTTTGATCGCAAAATATAATCATTGCCGTTAATAGTGTTAACTGTTTTCCTAAATATAATCTAGAAACTTAAATTTTCTGTAAAGCTGCTTTGCAATGAATTGTATCATGAAAATCACCATACAAATAATTGATTGTGAATTGAATTTAACAGGCAGGCGTTAAAATGATAGAAAAGTTAAATGAAAAATTAAGAGAAAGGCAATTAAATAATTTATATCTAATTAAATGCATACAACATTTGAATAATGTAAATTACATCAGATCATAACCTTTGAAATGTATTTTCAATCTATTTATACATTTATAATGATTATATTATTAATATAAATATAATTATATATATTCATAAAATTAATAAAAAAATGTATTAATGAAAAAGAAAATTAAATTATTAATTAATGAATGGAATACATAAATAGAACAATGAATGAATTAAATAATAAATTAATTATTAAATTAATTAGAGCAAAAAGTGTGTGTGTGTTTAATAAAACTTTAATGAATTAAAATAAATTATAAATAAATGTATGAGTAAAATGAATGAATTAAAGAACAAATGAAAGACTACATTAATTTATTATATAATAAACAAACAAATGTTTTGATTAAATTGAAACTAAATAAAAACATTTTGAACTACATTTCTAATGTATTTATAATATGAATTTATAATGAAAATGTATAAATTAATTACATTAAATATAAATTAATTATAAATTAAATAAATTCATTTAAACAAATTAGAAAATTAATGAATAAAGGGAATAATGAATGAATAAACAAATAAATACATACAAATTAATGAATTAATTAATTAATTAATTAAAGAACAAAAAAATTAATTACATTAAATAAACTAACAAAATAAATAAAAGAACAAACAAACAAATAAATAATGTAATGCAATGAATTCATAATAAACAGCCATACATTTAGCCATATTTGACAATATCCATGCAGCCTGCAGATCTGTTAAACCCACATAAAGCATCTGGTCAACAATCACACCATGATCCCGAGCGTTATCAGAGCTGGTCAGTTTTTATTTGTTTGATAACAGGCCGTGTGAACAGCTTGACGTTCCGGTGATCCTTTCCAAACGCTGCTTTTTTGGGTTTTCATCAACAGCAGGCTTCCATGGTCAACAATCCCAGCATGCCATCGTTCCTTGTCCACTATATCTCCTGCAGGACTGTCAACACAAAAAGACACGGACAACATCTGGTGCGGCTCACAGTCAATTTCTCATGCCAATCCGTTTCAGAAGGACCATTCGTTTTTCGAAAAAACAACAACATCTGCATGCGAGAACATGCAGTATTTCCAACCAGAAAGGTCAAAGATTTACTGGCGGCACTGGTGGCATTTTATTAAAGTCCCCAGCGAGACTGGAAAAATCTGAACTGTCACTTTCAGACAGTTTATCAATCTGCCATTTCAGGTGGGGGCTCAAAAACCAGTCGTGGCACGAGAACAGATCAAAAAAATAAAAATGGTATCTGAAAAAGGTGTTTCTAGCAATCTAGAGGCAACATGGCCGCCGAAGAAATCCCTCAGGATTACAAGCATTCTCTCCACTGCTCAGGCAATCAAGACTTATCGACTGAATGATCTAGGAATCCAAATGCAGCTCCGCTCAACACTCGCCTGAACCTATCTGCAATAATGTCATGCCATGAGGGAGCCAGACTATGGCATGCTGAATACCAGATTAAGACAGCACAAACCGCAGCTTTACTGGGCCAAAAGATGAATCATCAGCTGGCTGAATGCTGAGCAAAAACATAAATGCAAGGTCAGAAAACATGGATGCTTTGAGTGCAAACACATCTGATTTACACTGTATGTTGTGCTCAAGGTATTCCAGACGGAATGGAATGCATGCATTAGCCTCTTTATCACTTCCCAACAATCAGGGTAAAATATAACTGAATGTGTGATTCACGCCTTACTTGTGATGGGAAATGCGGTGTTGCATTGTTTCTAGACCAATCAAACCTCTGGCGATAGCGTGTTTTCTTCTTCTTCAAAAGAAGGGGTTTTAATAGATGGATGGATTCATTCTTATGTTTCATCACACCTCTGTTTATCAATTTCTCCTGTCTACCAATAGCTGCTCGCATAAAATTCAAGGCATTGATGTTTGCCTACAAAACTACCACTGGCTCTGCACCCATTTACCTACATTCATTACTTCAGACTTATGTGCCCATTATGTGCCAGCTACCTTTCTAATCTATTTGTATTCTATCTATTTTCTTTTTATTTATTATACAAAAGACCTCTAACACTAGCTTGCTCTATTTTTTTCTATTCTATCGGTTTTCTTTTTATTTATTATATTATTTAAAAGCTCTTGCTATGTGTACAGTGTCTAAGCTAACTGAGACATGTTATAGCACTTATATATCATTGCTCTTTTTGTTGTTTTTGATTGCTTCCACTTTCCTCATTTGTAAGTCACTTTGGATAAAAGCCTCTGCTAAATGAATAAATGTAAATATAAACAAATGCACTTCTTGGAAGAAATATCATGCATGACTGAATATAAATGCATTTTGTTTAAAACAAAAGGCAATAAGGAGAAAGATTTTAAACATTTCTAAAGTTTGGATGGTAAAAAAATAAAATAAAATAAAAATAAAATTGGTAAAATTTATTTACAATTATCAAATCATAATGAAATACAAATACAATTTCAAAACAACTACGGTAACATATACAATTTAATTGAATGAATTAACAGATGGAGTGGCTTGAATCACTGTTGCATCACTTTTAGACAACTCAAACCTCTGGAAATATGGTGCATGATTGCACGCAAATGCATTTTGTTTAAAACAAAGGGCAAATAGCAGATGGATTCATTCTAAAGTTTGGATGCTATTTTAGAGTTGGCAAGACAAAACAAAAAAACCTGCAAAAAGAAAAATCACACTCTGTCCGTTTATATTCGGATGCATCAGGAGGCATCTGTCAATCTGACACAGTGTTGTGGCACTTCACAGAACAGCTACATGTGAACACATCAGAACAGACAGCAGCGTGTTTGATACTCAGCAAATTGCTATTGATCTCTGACAAATAAAAACCCCAACATCTGTCAGCCACAGGTTTCTGATTCAATACTTTTGACAGATATTCCCATTTACAGGAGAAATCATCTGTTTCTTTCTCTCTAGCTGATGAAAAGACAAATCACGGCAAGACATAAAAAAATTAAAAAAAATTCAATTCAAGGTCAATTCAAGTTTGAGAGGTTTGAGAAGTTTACACTACTGTTAGTTTTAGTATTATTTGCATGATTACTAAACTTTACAGACATTCATTCTCAAGAGGAAAGTGTTCGCAGTTAAGAAACATGTAAGCGGTTACATGAGCAAAGCCCCTCCCCCCACAAAAAAGAAATAAATAAAAAAATTTAATCTAAAAAAAAAAAAAAAAAACTTCTTAGACCACAACGCAATTTGATAAAATAACATGAAATATTATAAAACACAATTAAATAAAATTATTTAAATTATATTTAAATTATGTATATATTTATATATATACATTTTTATTTTTGTTTTGAATAATAGAGACCATTAATCAGTTTGACTAAAAATAAATATTTTGATTATAATAATATTTTCAGATGTTTCGGTTTCGTCCTTTCCAGATTTTACAGTATGATGAAAGTCAAAAGTCTTGTTTCCACTAGACTCGATCAGGGCAAAAACAAACAACTGGCAAAAACCCACCACCTCCCCCAGAAAAGACGGCCTCCTGACACGACAATAATCGCTCTAATATTTCATTTCATGGCCAGACACGCTCGCTGAGCGCTTCACGTTTTCCTCCAGACATATAATAAACAGCCATCCCTGAGGCAGGCCGTAACATGCTGGAATCAAATTTGCGATGTTTATTTTGCAGCTTGTAAATATACAATTTCTCTATCAGAGCCATAAATCACGAAGCCGAGCGGCTCTCTGAGCGAATCGGAGCACAGATGCTAATAGAAAGTGAATATTCAGGGAGATCTCTTGCTTGTGTTTCAGTGCTTGAGGGCACTGCAGTTTGATAAAGAAACACAGAAAGAGAAGTGTGAGAGAAAAAGAGAGCTACGTACACACAAAGACAGTCATGCATTAAAAATATATTAGATAACAGGAGGGGAGACAGAGAGCAGAATCCGGCGCGGGACGGCAGACTGACGCGCAGCCACTGCGAGCAGCGTTTGATGGATGGGGAGCATCGCCGCGCTGAAAAGAAGACAGATTAAGCGTGTCCAAGAAACACTTTTCTCTCAGTGGAATATACGGAGAGATGCGTATCCCGGCGCGGCGCTGCAGCCGGACAGCGTCATCTCTAATGATGCCTGTGTGCTGAGATAAAGGTGAAAAATGACCTGGGAAAACAGCCTCCGTCGCAATACTCAGCAATTGCATTTCACGGTAAACCAGAGTCAGCACACAGGCCAGACCGGAGCGAGAGTGATCTGTCCTACTCATCATATACGGACAAAACATGAAACTGAATGATTGAAATTATGCTCCATAAACATAATGTTCAATATGAGATGAAATAAAATATAACAAAAATAAAGTGCCTGTTATGCATTTTTGTAATGCTGCCTTGAAGTGAATCAAGAGGTCACTATTCTCCATGTAGTCCTTTTTAGTTTTCGAGTTATAGAGTCAAAACGTTCTTCAGTACAAGACTGGCCCTATTTTCTTGGGCGAAAAATCAAAATTGCACTAAGTGTATGAGTCACTACAGAGCACCAAATCAAGAAAATATTTTAAAAGCACTTTAAAGAAGCTATTTAAAAATGGCCTTAGTGGTGGAAATATTGCCAGGTTATACATATTTATACCCGTCCATCCCAAACGGGTCAATTAAATCAAAACTTCTAACAATTGGTCTTAACCTCCTAAGAATAGTGTTCCAGTGCTGAACAATGACCCCTTTCTCCACTTCCAAGGGTCCAGAAGCTCTTTTTTTATGGCTGTTTAAAAGTGCATTGAATTGGTTTAGTATTTTTGCTGTAATCCGTTTGGTGAACTTCCACAGTACAATGAACACTAATCCTTCAGTCCACACAAAAACACACTCATTCTTTCTCACCTACAGCACCGGTTTGTTTGGGTGAGGAAGCTGTGATTTCTAGTAGGATGTAGGCGTTCTGCTGCTAAAAAGAACTAAGAATAGGAGAAAGAAATGTGAAATGAGGAATAAAAAAAACACCTCAGAGCTGCAAGCACAGGCTAAAATAACTCGCATTAAAATTGCATTCAATTTAATGAAGGTACTATTCAAACGTCCATGTATTATTTTAATTAAATCTTTATAATTAATTTACAGAAGGCAGACTTTGTTTTCTAGCTTTCATGACTTAATTTGTATGACATTATTACTGCGTTTGGATCTTAAAACTATTTCCTGCTCAGGGAATGGCAAAAATGTAATTAAATAAATAGATAAATAAAAAAATTATTTCACCCCATATGCAAAAAGAAAGGAATAAAGCAATTATATTTTGTAGATACATTTTTACATTTTACATGAAAATGCACTACATTCGCTCCTATAACCTGTTGTCATTCATGCATAAGTAAATACACAAATGCAATATAAATTAATCAATTATACAAATAAATAAGTGCATTAAAAATAAATGCTCAAAATATTAAAGTATAAATGAGTGAACTTAAGTAAATGTAGAAAATAGCAATGCATAAATGCATGAATAAATAAATGCATGAATAAATAAACATGAATAAATAAAATGATAGTTTGCATATATACAGTTTAATTTGTACCTTTAAAAAAAGTACATTGGTTCTTACAATTTCAGTTATTTTATGCATGCATGATAAATAAAAATGAATGCATAATATAAGAATGCATAATAAATGCACAACATATTAATGCATGAAACCATAAATAAATGCGAAAAGTGAAAATAAATGCTAATGTAACACAATAATATGATATAAATTTACTCATAATGTCATGCATTATTGTTAAAATGCACTCTATGCCATTCAAAAGGTTTTCAGTTGGTTTGCATACATTGTGTACATGAGAACAGCCTTCAGAGAGACACACAGCATCTAATCCAAAGCGTTCGGTCCATGCAGGATTCAACCCCGGTAAAGCTGACAATCAGAACCAGAGTTCAGCAGCTCTCTGTGAGAAGAAACGTCCTACTGTGAGCCAATCTACTGAGACAACACCAGAGAACACCTGAGACCTGAGAGACGACTGACCCGAGCTGACCTCACCCGAACACAAAAACATCCTGAGGAGACATGTCTTTTTCAATAAATTGAGAATCTGTTACTTGTTACTGCCTAAAGTGTCAGATTTTTCACCTGTTTAATGGTAAAAATGTTGCATCACTTTAGTACATGATTTGAGAAACGCAACACAGACGTTGCAGGATAACATACTTTTTCACAATTCATTAAAAACAAATACGAAATAAACAAACAAACAAACAAACAGATCAGCCCTTTCTAGGCTGATTTAATTCCAGGGTGTTTCAACCCAATGCTGAATTATGTGAACTCACTAACTGACGTTAATTTTGGCATAAAAAGAACAAAGTTGCTCATAAAAGAGCAATAACCTTTGGGAAATGGAAGCCAATATTCTTGAAAAAAAACTTAATTGTTTTGATGGCGTCCAGATACGGAATCTTATCCGACACCCCGAGGCTCTTTTAAAATGATCAAACGTTTAAGGCATAAAACACTTTTCATTTTCCATCCACTTGCATTATAATAGTCGGACTGTATTCAGCGGCGCAACATTTCCATATTTAGTATGAGTCACTGAAGAAAAGGCCGTAAAGTTACAGCGTGTGATTTATACAGTGGAGGAGAAACTGTTCGATACGCAGAATAAGAGAGCAGAAAATAAAGACAGAGACAGAGAGAGCGCAAAAGACGGTAAATAAAGGAGGAGTGTTTGTTCTGCTTCAGTGCCATGCTGGATTTGTGATTTCATAGGCTAAACCCCAGGGGAACAGCGTGAAGTAGAGGAACTCATTTCAGCCTGAATTCAGATTGATTTCCTATCTAGCTCCTTCTCAATGGAGGCAGTGCAGGGCCAAATAAACATAAGGTCACTGCATCAATCTCTGCCACTTCCTTCTGAGCGAGTTTCACAGCCACTCCAAACACTGCTCGACCGGCTCGCGCGCTTCAGAAAAAGCTCATTTATTTAATAGACAAATGCCCGAGGAATTTAGTCGCAGTGTTTTGGCGAGTAACATCTGTGTCTAGAGTAGCATAATACACCATAAATAAATAAATAATGCAATGCACGTGTATAAATATAGTCATGATAAGCTAAACGATTAAAATAACTGTCTTCCATTGAAATATATATATATTTTTTTATGTATACAGTATATATGTGTGTGTGTGTGTGTGGGCATGTTTTTGTGACATATAAGGGCACAACTCTGTATAATGACATGGGTATGACACAGGTATTAAAAGGAGAGGGTGACCGATGAGGACATAACCCATGTCCCCATTTTTCAAAACGCTTATAAATCATACAGAATGAGTTTTTTTGAGAAAGTAAAAATGCACAAAGTTTCCTGTGAGGGTTAGGGTTAGGTGTAGGGTTGGTGTAGGGTGATAGAATATACAGTTTGTACAGTATAAAAACCATTACGCCTATGGGATGAACACACTTTACACAAAAACAAACATGTGTGTGTGTGTGTGTGTGTGTGTGTGTGTGTGTGTGTGTGTGTGAGCCGTGCTGGCAAAGAGAGTTTGAATGCGTACGGTTTAATTTTGAGCTAAAGACAAAAAATTTACAAATGTCAGGTTTCCATAAAAATGAGTTTATTAAGACCATGTCTATCAATCCCAATACTCCAAATAGTAATTAAACATCTAAAATGAATCTGTGCGATCCTGATACATACACATACTGTTTACACAGAATTACAGTAAGATATTCACGCAAACATAATCTGCTACGTCTTAAGTGAACGTTTGGGGAAAAACATTTTAAATATCTTGACTGTAATTTCATAATGAATCTCTTGTAGCTTGACAAGCTCGTTTCAGAATAGCTCCCTAAAACTTCCATTCACATCTGACACAACAAACTGTTAAAAGCACAGCTACATCTGCTGACATTTAAATAATGCAACCAATGTTAATCTTAATTAGCCATCAACTACTGCTGACTGTTTAAAAACTTAAAATACACCCTATTGCGGCGCGCTTACGTAACGTGTGCCTCTTAGCTACAACACCAGAGAAAACCTGCTGGGGCTCTGTCCCAACTCACACTGAACTCTTATAAAATACATTTTTATGAAGCCAATTGAACTCATTTGCAACCCTTTCATTATAAAGCTTGTTTTCTGCAATGGGATAAAAAAAATTCTTATATTTTCTAAAAATTGCAAGATTACGTATACCTCACGATTTGGGCTTTTTTCTCAGTTGTGACATTAAATCTCACAATTGCAAGATATGAACTCGTAATTGCAGGTTTAACTATTGCAATTCAGATTTTTACATTTTTCTCTTTATATGTTGAGCTTATATCTTAAAATTATGACTTCTTTTGCAAGTTATAAACTGTACGTTTACATGATTTATATAAGAGGATAACAAAAATGTGCTTGTGACTTTCCCCTACAATTCAGATTTTTTTCGGAAGTTTCTATCCCCCAATTCAGATTTTTCTTCTTAGAATTGGAAGTTTATACTGTATCTTGCAATTAAAAATTTTGGTAACACTTTAGAATAAGGTTCCATTAGTTAATGTAAGTTAATGTATTAATTAACATGAACAAACAATGAATAATACATTTATTACTGTATTTATTCATCTTCGTTAATGTTAGTTAATGAAAATACAGTTATTCATTGTTAGTTCATGGTAATTCACAGTGCATTAACTAATGTTAACAAGCACAACTTTTGATTTAAATAATGCATTAGTAAATGTTGAAATTAACATGAACTAAGACTTATAAATGCTGTAGAAGGATTGTTCTTGCTTAGTTCATGTTAACGAAAGTAGTTAACTAACATTAACTAATGGAACCTTGTGTTACCAAAAAATTTTTCTTTGAAATGTGAGATACAAACGAATCATCGCAAGATAAAAAGTATCTCAAGTATCACAAATTTTCTATTATTTTATGGTGGTAAAAGCTTCCATATGACATTTATTAATTTACCTTTTGGCACACACTTCATGTCAGGAACACAAGTAATCCTTTAAATGCTCACTGGGCTTTTTTAAAAGAGCCATGGTGGTTTGAATCTGATTTTTGGTGGTTGCTGCCACGAAACTACTTTTTTAACTACATTAACCTTTTGTAAAGAGAAGTAACATCTTGAGCTGTATTAGGTTTCTCAGAGCCGTGAAGCCCTGATGTCCAGCTGGAGCGGGATGATACGCCTCCCGTTCAGTCCGTTTCTCTCCGTTCTGCTACAAAAGAGCGTGTAATCGAGTGGCTTTTAGTAGATTTAACATGAGGAAATGACGGCACGTTCTCAGGATGTAATCTCCTCACACGCTCGGCGTGAGCACTGCATCATGAATGTTTCATCAGGACTCACTCACACAGATACCAACATCAGTAAAGTCTACCGCACCTCAAAGGGAAGAAAGACCTTTCTCAGGAAAGAAGCACATTTCCTGGAGTTGATTACTTGCTACGCAAACCAGTGATTTAATCTCGCAATTCTGTCAAACAGGCAGCAAAGATGTGGTTTTTACTCTGTTTTTTTTTTTTTTTTTTCATATCAGAGCTGCTCTGCAACTCTTCTGGCCACAGAAGATCCAAACACACATCTCTGTGTGCTGTATAACAATGATAGATCCAGCTTAAACACAGAGGAAGAAGTTCTGGTTGAGCACACACATGGGTAAACATTCAGACGAGGCAATGGTTTACATTTCACTCTCTTATTAGAGATAACAATTCATTTATTTGAGGGCTTCTTAATCAAGGCCTACCTTGCTGTAAATTTAGGGTCTGTCCTCTAAAATAACCCCAAAACTCAAAATTAGTCAGCCAATTAAGCTCTTCACGTTCACCACATCTGTATATGAATTTAACTACAGTTAAAAAAAAATGTCATCAAAATGATTTTTCTTAAATAATTTTCTTAAGCTCACTCATTTTGTATTTGCATGATAAAAAAATACAATAAAAATAGCAATATTATGAAATATTATTACCATTTAAAATAAATGTTTTCTATGGGAATATACGTTAAATTGTAATTTATTTCTGTGCAGCAAAGCTGAATTTTCAGCAGTCTTTTTCGGTGTCCTTCAGAAATCATTTTTATATGCTGATTTGCTGCTCAGGAAACATTTCTGATTATTAATGTTTAAAAAGCAGTTGTGCTGCTGAATATATATTCTCAAATTACATTTTATTTTATTTATCTTTGACGAATAGAAAGTTCAAAGAAACAGCACCTTTTTTTGTTGTTTTTGTCACTTTTGTTGAATATAATGCACCTTTGCTGAATAAAACAAAGAACAAAAATAGATTTATACATCATCTGAATTCTAGTGATGTATGGTTTGTTAGGAGGACAATATTTGGTCGAGATACAACTATATGAAAATCTGGAATCTGAGGGTGCTAAATTTTTGTATCTAAATATTGAAAAAAAAAATCACCTTTAAAGTCGTCCAAATTAAGTTCTTAGCAATGCATATTACTAATCAAAAATTATGTTTTTAGATATTTATAGTAGAAAATTAACAAAATACCTTCATGGAACATGATCTTTACTTAATGTTCTAATGCTTTTTGCCATAAAATAATTTATTTTTTTGATGACTATTTTTGTGGTCCAGGGTCACATTTAATTCAATATAATATAATATAATGACCCTCAAACTTTTGCACAGTACATTACTTCTCTACTATATATGGCCAAACTACTCTGAATGTCCGCAGTAAACTAAACAAACAATACAATGATTCAAATGATAAATTGGCTTTGTTTAAAAGACAAAAGGCCACAAAACAAGGTCCATAACTTTAGGAGAAAGTAGCTGCATTCAAATTCCCATGCACTGCATTTGATGAACAACTTCTCTATCGAGGGACATTATGCAAGAAACCAGATCTCCAGAATCAATATGGAGCAGCTCTAGGGTATTTCTACATGAGCACCAACCAAAACAGCGTGATTAACCCTGCTCTCCTACCTGCACTCGGCTGCTGGGGTCCTTTTTTATCCATTTGATGACCGTCTCGTAGACCAGCTCCTCTGCTTTCGTGTTCAGGCTGTCGTTGGACATGTAACTGACCAGGTCTTCTTTGGAAATGTTGAGGATCTCGTCCTGACCGGCCACGTCGGGGAAGTTCTGCAGGGCGAAGGCCTTTGCCATGTTGTGGAGTTCGGTGCACTGCATCGCCTCGGCCATGGCCAACACTCCCAGACAGTTAGCAGCCGTCAGCTGTTTCTCTGTGAGAGACACACACGTACACACATGAGCTGGGAAACAAACCTTGAGCACACTAACAATGAGAGGTGTTGGGAAGATTCAATTTACCCAAGCTGTGTAATATATAAGTGTAATATCTCAAGCAGCTGGATGGAAAAAGACCCAAGCATGGGAATCGATCAGGGACTTTGATTCCTCCAGACAGACAGAGACCTTTTCTACTGCATGGAAGGTCAACAAACAAACTACTACTAAACCTGCACTTACTTCACAAGAACAGAACATGCGGCTTCAAGTCAACATTAAACCCATGCAATATTCTTTTTACTTCCACAACAAATGAAAAATATAAATAAAGATGTTATAAATACAAATAGTTTTTGTAAATAAACTTTACACAGGAATAAAAACAAAACAAATACATTAAATATAATAAAATATATAAATAAATAATATCATCCTATTATAATATTATCATGTAAGCGGTAAGTCATGGGTCAAGAACTGAAATTTTAAATAAAATGGATAAAAAGTGTTTGCTGAATGCATGACAATAAATATAAATAATAAACAATGATATTAAATGTGTGTATATATCTATATGTATTATATTTATACATTATGAAAATATTTATTTATAAAATTCCTCACTAAGGTTATATATTCTCTTTTAAATGCATTTTTTTTTTATTCTTAATAAATGCAAAATATATATTTTTATGTACAATAAATGTTAAATTATATAAATGACTTTTAGAAATACTATCAGAAATAATATTTTCAGATATATAACATATGTTTTATGTTATATTTTATATTATATGTTAACATATTATATATAACATATTATATATAAACACACAAAAATACAAACACACACATGCACATATATAGAGTCTGTTAACTTACATTCTGTAAGTGGCATTTAAAAAAATAGTGTTTAATATCAACTGATTTTTGTGTAAACATATCATATATTGTATGACATGCAAATACTGAAAAGTGAATTTTTTTTTATTAAAACATTAAATGTTTATACTGTATAATGAATTTTATTTTGCATTTGCATTTAATTTCTCAACATATCATTATTTCATATTATTGTGCAATTTGAATCATAATTAATTTACTAGCATTTTAGAAAGGCTGCATTAACTACAAAAGTAAATAATTAAGGCTTTAAGTGTGAAATTGCAGATGTGAGCATTACTCTTTCTGCTTTAAATAAAGCATAAAGTATATGACGAGCTCTGGGTAAAGGTGTAAAGAACACATCTCCCAACACTCAAAACACAATTATGTGTAATGAAAGCACATGCGCTTATGAAAGTGTAAATGGCTTCGATTTCTTTTACCAAAAATTGTAATGCCCCATCTTGACTGTAAGAACTAAAAACTCTTTCACCCTGTTGAAACCTTGAAGAAGAATCTCTTTTGGAAAGCATTCACTTTTAATACACATTCAAGTGCCATATATTGCTTATCTGAAGCAGTCACGCTAACAAGAGCGTCTCAAGTCAGTCTTGCACATTTCGACTTTTGTATACTGAAGTATACGGAGCGCTCTCCCTACAGGAGAGAAAGTCATTTCATAGGTGTTGAGGTGCTGATAGATTAATAAGCTCCGGATCCCAGGGGTTCATGGGAAGAGAAGCACAAACCAGAGCTGTCAGAGCCACCGACATCCACTTTTTGATTCTGAAGTTAAACTCATTATTCACATTCCTCGCACCTGCCTCATAAACAGCAAATGTAAAAAGGGCATAATTCATGAGAGTGTCAGAAAGCATTTTGATTACTCAATTCAGTTAAGTGCTGTCAAATATATAGTCACTTTGTCACTAGTTAGTCAAAGTGCGCTTCAATTATTTTTAAGAGTGACAACTGCATACTACAACCAAAAATCACTAAAGAATTATAATGTTGTATATAAAATACAAATGTTGCACAGGTGTAAAAATAATGAAAATAAATACATACAAAGTATAAAGCATAAATATGTATCAATAAGTTTTATATATGTAAATGTTCTAAATAAATGTGTTTCACTAATTTCATTTAAAAAGTGAAACTTGTATATTATATTCATTCATTACACACAGCCTGATACATTTCAAATGTTTATTTCTTTTATTTTTGATGATTTTAACTGACAACTAAGGAAAAACCCAAATTCAGTATCTCAGAAAATTAGAATATTGTGAAAAGGTTCAATACTGAAGACACCTGGAGCCACACTCTAATCAGCTAATTAACTCAAAACACCTGCAAAGCCTTTAAATGGTCTCTCAGTATAGTTCTGTAGGCTACACAATCATGGGAAAGACGATTATTGACACCTTGCACAAGGAGGGCAAGACAGAAAACGTCATTGCAAAGGAGGCTGGCTGTTCACAGAGCTCTGTGTCCAAGCACATTAATAGAAAGGCAAAGAAAAGGAAAAGATGTGGTAGAAAAAAAAGTGTACAAGCAATAGGGATAACCTCACCATGGAGAGGATTGTGAAACAAAACCCATTCAAAAATGTGGGGGAGATTCACAAAGAGTGGACTGCAGCTGGAGTCAGTGCTTCAAGAACCACTACACACAGACGCATGCAAGACATGGGTTTCAGCTTCGCATTCCTTCTGTCAAGCCACTCTTGAACAACAGACAGCGTCAGAAGCGTCTCGCTTCAAAAAGGACTGGACTGCTGCTGAGTGGTCCAAAGCAATGATCTCTGATGCAAGTAAATTTTGCATTTCACTTGGATATCAGAGTCTGGAGGAAGAGAGGAGAGGCACACAATCCACGTTGCTTGAAGTTTCCACAGTCAGTGATGGTTTGGGTTGCCATGTCATCTGCTGGCGTTGGTCCACTGTGTTTTCTGAGGTCAAAGGTCAACACAGCCGTATACCAGGAAGTTTTAGAGCACTTCATGTTTCCTGCTGCTGACCAACTTTATGGAGATGCAGATTTCATTTTCCAACAGGACTTGGCACCTGCACACAGTGCCAAAGCTACCAGTACCTGGTTTTAGGACCATGGTATCCCTGTTCTTAATTGGCCAGCAAACTCACCTGACCTTAACCCCACAGAAAATCTACGGGGTATTGTGAAGAGGAAGATGCAATATGCAAGACCCAAAAATGCAGAAGAGCTGAAGGCCACTATCAGAGCAACCTGGTCTCTCATAACACCTGAGCAGTGCCACAGACTGATCCACTCCATGCCATGCCGCATTGCTGCAGTCATTCAGTCAAAAGGATCAACAACTAAGTATTGAGTGCTGTACATGCTCATACTTTTAATTTTCATACTTTTTAGTTGGCCAAGATTTCAAAAAATCCTTAAGTAATCTTAAGTAATATTCTAATTTTCTGAGATACTGAATTTGGGATTTTCCTTAGCTGTCAGTTATAATAATCAAAATAAAAAGAAATAAACATTTGATATATATCAGTCTGTGTGTAATGAATGCATATAATATACAAGTTTCACTTTTTGAATGGAATTAGTGAAATAAATCAATAAATCTTTTTGATGATATTCTAATTATATGACCAGCACCTGTATATATATATATATATATATATATATATATATATATATATATATATATATATATATATATATATATATAATGAAGAAATATATTTAAGTATAAATATTTTGAAAAATAATGTTAATAAATTAATAATTAATAAATATTAATTACTAAATATACAATTAATAAATAATTAATATCTATATATATACACACACACACACAGAGAGAGCAAAATTCATGCTGAAAATCAGTTTTAAAACCACAAATACAAACTACTCAAACAGCATGAATTTATTAATTCCATTTCAATTTACAGATCAAATCCCTAACCCTAACCCTAAATCATAATCCAGCATCCTGCAAGCGTCTGAATTCAAATTGTGGAGCTCAATTGACATGTAAACAGCATTGTCAATTCAATCCTGAATGATGCCGAGCCGGCCGTCAGGATCTACATGCTAAAATATGGATGGATGGACTCCTCAGAGTCTGGCTCCTGGTGCAATATCTGACTAAAGTATTACGACAAGTATTCAGATAACTAGAAATTACCACATCAACCTTCAAGATATCTGATTCGCAACCAGTGTGCAAGTCATTACGACTTCTGTAATGAGCAACTGTATTTCTGATTCACTTCAGTCCACAGCAGTGCGTGTATGTGTGTATGTGTGTGTGTGTGTGTGTGTGTGTTGTGCTCATGTGTCAATCAACATAACACAAGCCTCCAGCTCTGAAAGGAGAAACAGAATCCAGAAGGAAAGACTGAGACATGGACAGAATGAATAATGAGCGTATTCCCTCACGGCTTCACCATGAAGTTCCAGTAAATTACTCCAAGTTTTTAGAGTACCTACAAAAACAAACTCATTAGAAAGCCAATTACCATAATTTGTCCATGAGAGATTGAGAACTACAATCATGTTCTGCATTTACTGCATTTATTTCCTGAGGTCCTCTCACAATGTTACTCAAGGTTACTTGCACCAAATGCAGGTTTGCTTGACTGCTTTTTAATTCTCGCTTTGACCAGACGTGATGGGAAACGTTTTTCGGAGCAATTTGTCTGAAAATGAAACTAATGCATACAGGGTTGTATTAAATGCATGCAATTTAGTGACTGAATTTGCTGCAAGATTTTGGAAAAGTTTCTGGGGAAACATTTTATCCGGCAGGTTCTTACCGAGGAAGGAGACACAGACTTTACAGAAAGTGTTGAACTGGAACTTGTTGGCCACCTCCAGTAAGGTCTTGGCGTTGGCCGAGTCGATAATGAGGGAGCCGGTGTAAACAAACTCCAGGAGAAGCTCCAGAACCTCTGAACTGATGTTGCTCATTGTCAGCTGCATCTTCTCACCGTTTCTGTTCTCTCCCGATAACCTGGACACAGCATGAAGAAGGTTAAACCTGCAGCTTGTGTCTCATTTTTTTTGTTTTCAGTTCACTTTTGATCTGTTCCTCTTACAAATATCTATAGACTGACTGTTACTGTTGTTACCTAAAACTACAACTATTAAAAATAGCTTTCATTAACTGAAATAAAGCTAAAATAAAATACAAATATTAGATAAAACTTAAACAGAAAACAAAAATTAGAAATGCTGCCTTAGCAATAAAATCAGGACTAAAATTAAATACAAATTTATTAAACAATTTAATTAAAAAAAATATATTGAAATGCTGCCTTGGCAACTACAAAAATATGTATGTATATGTGAATGTTGAATTACTACAAAAAATTTAATTTAATTAAAAATACTAAACAAAATTACTATTTTCTTTTAAGTTTTCATTTTAATTTTAGTTCATGTTACTAAAAACTAAAAATTAAAATGAAAACTGAAAATGTAAACATTAATGCTAAGTCGAAATATTAATAAACACTATAATAGTTAATAACTAATATTGAAATAACACTGCTTCAAAGGACCTGAATATAGTTGTATGGACAATTTTAAGGCATTTCTCATGAACTTTTCTGGAGTTGCGTCACTGCTACATCACCGCATAAAGGTTTTACAATAATTTTAGACAGAAAAAAAACCAGCATACTTAACGACATGAGTCTGATTAAACAATAGTTTGTGGACTCCTCCTTTAAGAAACAATTAAAAACCTATCAAGCAGTCAAAGCGAGATGGACTCATTTGGAAGAGCATCAACTAAAGCTGTTCAGCAAGTGTGACTCAAAGTCAAGCCTGTGCATTTCTCTACAGCAGCGCTTGAGGGAAAACTTGAGTGAGCTGCTATGCATTTTCATGCATAATACATGTTTAAAGGCATATGGAGAGTGCAGATTGCCTGGCTCCTGAGATGAGCTGCTCTCCGTCTAGAAGAGGGCCGCTGGCTTAGCATATCTGCTGAGGGCTGACTGGCAGACGGACGCACTGCGGTTTTGGTTTTCGCCATTGTTTGGGTGCATGTCTTTAGACACTAACCTATAAACCTCAATTATCAGGGACGCTGCAAAAAAACAAAGGTGTCTGGAGAAACAAAAGCTCATAATGATGTTCCATTAATGGACGACTACATCCAACAAGCGGTTAGACATGGCAGTGAGGTGGAAATAATAATAATAATGATAACCTCTCTTCTGCTTCGCCTTACGCTTCCTATTCTACTCGAGACACATGCATTAAAGGTGAAGTGTGTAATTTCTGAGTCACTATCAGCAGCAGATAAAAAAATCTTCTTTGAGGTAAGTAAATGTGAAGGGTGTTTGCATGTGTTTCTGGAAAACAAACACTTTTGCCTGATCGAGTTGTGTTTTAAAATGCATCATATAAAGCAGAGTAAAATGCGAGCAATTTAATGCTACACCAAAACTCAGATAAATTATATTAGCATAACAAATGTAATTTCCTCAAATCACAACATGTGTTTAAAGGAATAGTTCATCCAAAAATGCCAATTTGCTGAAAATGTACATGTACTCTCCCTCAGGGCTCAGGTTATCCAAGATGTAGATGAGTTTGTTTCTTCATCAGATTTGGAGAATTGTAGCATTACTTGTAGCAACCAGTGGATCATCTGCAGTGAATGGGTGCCGTCAGAATGAGAGTCAAAACAGCTGATTAAAAACATCACAATAATCCACGAGTAATCCACAGGACTCCAGTTCATTAATTAACGTCTTGTGAAGCCAAAAGCTGTGGACTTGTAAGACAATCCATCAATAAGACAGTTTAACTTTAAACCATTGCTTCTGGCAAAAATAGACTGTAAATCCATAATCGATTATAGCGCTTTCTCCACTGGAAAAGTCCATCTCCTATTATCCTGTTACTTCAAAATCCAGCCACGTTATTTATTTAAGCATGTTTTGGACTGTTTACACTCATAAACGGTGTTTGATCTGTGCAAATATCTTTCCCGATTCAAACAGATTACTTTTTCACTGGAGAAAGCAATATAATGGATGGAAGACTTAGGTCTTTAGATGGAAGGAACAGTTTAACACCCTAACGATGGATTTGTTTCTTGCAGTTTTTTACTTTACAAGATTTTAATTGATGGATTGGTGTCTTGAGGATTACTTGTGGATTACTGTGATGTTTTTATCAGCTGTTTTGGATTCTCATTCTGACGGCACCCATTCACTACAGAGGATCCATTGGTGGGCAATTGATGAAATTACACATTTCTCCAAATCTGATGAAGAAACAAACTCATCTGCATCTTGCAAATTGTAAATTTTTCATTTTTGGGTGAGGCATTTCTTAAAAATTCTAGATGTGCAACATATGCACAGATAAATGCATGCTACATGTGACAGACAGACAGACAGACAGTGTAATGAAAGCAGGGAAGGAAAGGAGGGGGTAGAAAATCAGTTCTGCCACAGGGAACCAGCAGCCATCCTACAGGGAAAGGGACCATTCCATGACTGGGACGTGGATTTACTTTCAAACACCTGCCAAAACAGAGTTTAACACGGCCTGCGTACGAACGGTGACGTTAGTCGTTATAAGAGCATGGACTTGGAGGAGGCAAAAAGCAGAGTATGAAGGTGAGGTGGGTGTCTCTGGCAGTGGCTGAAAAATCAAGAAATGTTACTCCTGAAAAGAAAAACAAAAATGCAAAGTTTATTGCTGTCAGGTGTATGTGGAGGAGGAGAAATATTAAGAAACAAAAATGCAAAAAAGTCGTTGACCATTAAGAGGTGGGAAAGAAAAAGAGCTCTCTCTGTGTCCCTGAGATCATGCTTAAATTTGCAGTATTTCCATAAACACTGCTGCTTAGAAAAGTGCTTTCGGGCCATAATTTTATTCTCAAGTATGATCACATGTCTGGCCTGAAAAAAAATAATCTATATGGTTATCAAAATCTTTTGTCCATGGACTATGACTATTATATTGATTAAACTAGGACCAGTCAGTGACGACAATATGGCACTGGAAGGGGGAAAAAGACTTGAATTAAAAAATGAATGAAAGGGTGCATAATATTTGAATGATTTTGCTGGTTTCTAAAATGCCTCTCTTTTGGATACATTCAGGCAGCATCACATGTACTCATTTTAGAGGTCCCAGAATGCATTGCAATTTAAATAAACTATTTCTAAACAAATAAAATATAATACAAAAAAAAAAACTTAAAATAGATGAGTTTAGAAATAAACCCACAAACACATACATGCACAAAGAAACAAATAAATACTAACTTAAAACGAAAATAGTAATAATTCATAATAAAAAATAATATTTTTAAATATAAATAAAAACACAAACACATAAATGCATAATAAAAGGATATGAAACATAAAATGAATGCTTATATATATATATATATATATATATATATATATATATATATATAAGCAAAACAACAACCTGTGCTCAGAAATACAGCTTTTAGTATAAAACGTCAGGCATAAAAATATCTGGCATGAAATATTTTTTTTTAATGGTTATCAGAATTTTTCTTTTTATCCACTAACTACAGCTATTACATTGATTAGACTGGGAAAATACAGTGATAAAAGTACGCCATTTAAAGGGGCCAAAAATCTTTTAAGAATCTCAGGGGTTACTAAAATAAACAATTTCCATTTTTCCCAGAAATGTTGAGCACATTCATTTGCCTACACCCTTGAGTGGGAAGGCAGTCTGAAATATCTATAAATCTGAGTGCTTACATTGTTCCTGCATTCGCTGACATTACTTGCAGACTGTTGGATAACATTATACCTGATCACACATCTCAGCACAGTTTAATCAACATTTGCTTTCATGAAATCTTCAGTGCAAGTGAGTTATTTGAACAGTAAAATGTATTTTTTAGGTGAAACTACTTTTCTAGTCATGCTTTATGCATTATTTACCTATTTAGCCGATCATGGCATCAGCTTACAATGGTTTGCATGTCCTTTGGCTGTAGAGCTCTCAAAAACTCTTGTTAAATCATCAATCTGGACTACTGAACCAGTGGGAAACAAGTTTATCCATAAAGACAGGAGCCGAGTTGGTGACCCGTCCTCTCAGCGGTGGCACAGCAACTTTGGTGACGGGATGTGACGTCTCCATTCCCTCCTTGAGGGAATGAGGGTTACCATATGTAACCAAGATGTCCCCTTCCAATCGGTCACTCTCGATGTCGCGCCTACAATTTGGTGTAGACCGGAGCTCGGAACAAGTAGTTTCACTCACATTGTCAAAACACTACCTCACTGAGTGAGATTGGATAACACTGGGAAAACATACCCATTTCACTTGAAGCAGGGACGCTGTGGAAGCCCCATATTTCCTGAAGGAGTTTATGGGAGCAAATACACATTAGCATTCATTTAAGTGCATATGGAGAAATCAGAGGAGATTGTTACCCTCTTGGTAAGGCTCCACACAAAGGCTATAGAATATAGCGAACATGTTGGGGGTCGCCCAGCCCGCACCTCTACAAATACCTATCAGCGAGGCACCACATGCCAGCGCCCAGGAGGATGCAACAGTTCTAGTTGAGGGAGCTCACTTCCTGAACCGGCAGGGCACACACTGTGCCTGATAAGCCAGGGTGATGGCATCCACAATCCAGAAGGCCGTCCTCTGCTTAGAGACGACATTCACCTTCTGCCGAAATCTGTAACAGACAAAGAGCTGGCCTGAGGTCCTTAAGCTTTGTGTCCTGTCTACATAGCATCTTAATGCTCAGAAGGGACGAAGCAAAGCCAGGTTCACCACTTGGACTTTGAAGGGTGTAGTGGGAAACTTTGGCACTTAGCCGGGCCAGGGCCTCAGGATTACCTGGGAGTCAGCCGTCCCAAACTCTAGGCACGAATTATCAACCGGAATGCGTGCAGGTCCCCTACCCTCTTGATGGAGGCCAGTGCAAGCAAGAGCAGAGTTTTCAATGAAAGAAACTTTAGTTCAACTGAATGCAAATGCTTGAATTGGCCCTACTGTAATGATTTTAGCACTAGAGACAGGTCCCAAGAGGGTATAGAGGGGGGCCGGGAAGGATTTAACATCCTGGCCAGTCAAAGGAACCTGATGAAGAGGCCATGCTTACCGAAAGACTTCCCATTCACGGGATCATGGTACTCAGCAATGGCAGGAACCTGGACTTCAAGGCATAAGTGTGTCTTGTAGACGGTGCTCTTGCCGAAGTGATGGTGATCGCTACCTACTGGGGTAGGTCACCTAGAAACTCCAAGTCCTGTCCAGGGACTAGACATGGAGGTTTCCAAAGGTCTGGACACGGATGCCAAATGGTGCCCCATCTCTGATTCAGTAGATCCAACCAAAATCCAACTCCATACCGAGAAAAGAGATCCTCTACAATGGGTAGAGTATGATCTTTTCCCAGTTGACCCGAAGGCCCAACAGGCTGAGGTGCCAGAGCACAAAGTCCCTGTGTTCGCACAACTTGTCTTAAGACTGTGCTAGAATAAGCGAATAAGCCAATCGTCAAGATAGTTGAGAATGCAAATACCTAGCTCTCTGATGGGAGACAGAGCCCACTCTGTGACCTTCTTAAAGATACAGGGAGACAGGGACAGCCCAAAGGGCAAAACTCTGTACTGATATACATGCCCCTCGAACGTGAACTCAGAAATGGTCTGTGGCGCAGAAGAATCGAGACATGAAAGTATGAGTCCTTTAGGTCAATCACTGCAAACCAATCTCGGGGAGGGCCGCACCCGAAGATGCGTTTCTGCGTCAACATCTTGAATGATAATTGATTAGGGGCCAGGTTCAAGACTTGCAGATCCAAGATTGGCCTTAACCCACCGCCTTTCTTGGGTACATTAGAGTAAGGGCCGTAAAACATTAGGCCGTAAAACCCTGACCTCATATTGGCTGGAGGGACCTGCTCTATCGCATCCTTTGCCAGCAGGACTGCATTCTTTGCCCACAGAACAGGACCATCATCTCCATTCACTTTAGTGAAGCAGATGCCATTGAACTTGGGGGGGGGGGTGCCAGGTGAACTAAATTGCATAACCGAGACTGATGGTCTGCAGCGAGATGGGCTGGGTAGCGCTGACCAGGCACCTAGAAATTGTACAAGCGGGACCAGCAGTACCACAGCCGTAACCGCAGTGGGGCAGCGAGATGGAACACAGGGACCCAACTCGGGTGGCTTTTGATCGAGCCCGAGAGGGGTGTGAGTGGTTCCACAGGTTGGCAGAGGGTGCCTGAGTAGGACCTTTGTTTGACGCTCTCGAACCGCCTGCTGCTGCCGACTGGCGAAGGAGGAGGATGAGTGAGGTCTGGTGTTGGGCTGTCCGCAAATTTCCATGCCCTCCTGGGACCCAGAGATAGAGAAAACCACTCTCTCGTCGAAATTTCTAAATTCTCCACCAGGCCGTCCTCTGGCGGAGGGAGAGATGCCTTCACCATCCCCCAAAAAATAGCTTCCTCTCTCTCTGGGTCACCCGTCCCGGGGCCTCTTGTTCTTCCGCTCACCGCCAGGTTTGACGGGTGCCAGGATGGGTGGGGCAGCCTGCCTACGCCCAGCTCCATGGTGCCACAGACCCGGGAGGGGAGGCTAGGTTCGGCCTGCCAGGTGGAGGTGGTATTAGGACACAACTGCATCACAACTGACCACTCCTCCATGGGAACCCTTGTATACACCTTCGACTGCACCACCATAGAAGGTGGTGAGGGAGGAGGAACCATCAGGATGATTTCTGTCATTAAAAGTGCCACCCACAACCTGGTGAGATCTTCATGCACTTCCGGGAAGAAAGACACTGAGAAACCGATCATTCAACCTTGAAGGCTCGGGATGCAGTGGGTTTTTCCACTTAAGCTCTACCTTCTTGGTGGCCAAGGAAAGCATAGCTGACATCTCTGGATCAAATTCAGGCATTGCCACTGTCCTGAAGGTGGCAGCGCAGCCGAATCTTCCTCAGAGAGCCCTCCCTCCAATGCAGTGATGATATCCAGTCCTCGGGAGGAGCATTGAAGGATACCCTGGTGCGCTCTTCAAAAGGGGCCCAGTGCATTCCTTTGGCTGAACAACTGGATCGGAGTGCTAGAGAAGCGGTAGGCCCCCGAGGGTTTGTTCCCTGAGGGGTTTGCCACTGCTCTGATCCTCAAAAGCATCCGTGCCACTGACGAAAATAGTTCTCGCCTAACGGCCAGCATGACGAGCCTTTGATTGTGGCAGTGATCGTGACCATCACCCAGCACCATGTAACGACCGCATCCAGAAAATGGCATCTTTAAAAAGACAACCCGTCAGCTTTAGCTGGATGCAATAACTGAACGCCAATTTGCATTGGCTCGTTCAGTTTACACTCGAAATAGATTGGTCTATCAAAGTGATATCCCAAGTCATCAGTCACCGCCGAGACGTCGAGAGTGACCGACTGAAAGGGAACTAAAAATGAAATCAAAATAAATGCATGGGCATAAATTCAAAAATAAATGTGAACACTTATAATTGTTCATCATGACAATTATACTCTTCAAACAATGGACTATATTAACTCCACAACATTTCTTCAAATAATTATACTTTAGCTTATGCCTATATTGCTTCTTCCAGACATAAAAAAGATAAGAGGATCAAAAGAAAGCAAAAAAATAAATAAATTACAAGTGGGTATCGAACCACTAGAAGTTAAGTGTCCATTTTAATGGAACAAAACAAATCAAGAGTTGTCAAACTAAAGTGGGCTCTTCAATGCCAGCTATCCATCTCAGACTAATAACAAAGTGTCTATGCTAATATATACGTGCACACACTCCGCAAGTGGCAAACTGATGGATGCACTGCCAGAAACAAAGCACAAATATTCAATAAAATCCAGCAGACAGGCTGAATCTCTGGAGATACTGTGAAATTCATAAGCGGTGCTGCCTTGTATCGATGTGAACGAGGCGGCGTTAATGGCTATATATTACATCCAAACACAGATCCACTTAGTGCATGATTTGCTAAATGGATGAATCACTTTTTAATGCACGTTTTCTCTGAGTACGACAAATACAGCAGGTGTTCTTTATAGACGATTAGATAAACACGGTCCGTTTGACTAATATAAATGATGGGCACCCTGATAACGACAGCATGATACGCTCATTAAAGGGCCACCAGATATCTCCGATATTAAACTCAATTTACAGCCCAATGCGTGGATCGTTTTCAAGATCAATGTTTCATTCAGATTTGATATTCATCATATAGGCCTTCTTTTCCTTTAAAGTTCAAAGACTGAAGTCAATTTTTAATAAAGCATGTCTGAAGTGTAAACAAGCAAATAATCATGCTGAAATAGTCTAAGACCACTCACATTTTTCCCACTAGAAATGCATGAGAAATTAATAATGCAAGAGTGTTTTTTGAACAGTTTAGTATTCTGCTGCTTTATGGATCATGACACGCCATTGATTTTATTCTGCAGAACAAAACTGTTGACTCAATTTAATGTAGCATGAATTTTCAGCTGATAGCCAGTTCTATGTACATAAATGTCGGATTGAACTTTCCAGTTGAACTCTGTGAAGTTGAACTAGATTGAACTGTCTGTTCAAATGCATTGCATTGCTTTAATACCGCTTGACAAGGTTACATATTTTTGACTTTGTGAAAAGATAAAGAACTGCACAGAGCTAATGTATTTTTCGACTGAATGGCGATGATGTCTTTGTATGGCGTTGTTCTGTAACCTAATGAACTGCCTACAGGCATCATATGTGCAAAATATTGCTGGTTTCCAAAATGCCATCCCAGAATGCATGCTAGATCGCAATCCCAGAATGCACTGTGACAAGCTCAGTGAAAAAAAAAAACCAAACTGAAAATGATTTCTTTAAATAAATAGTGTGTATATGTAATATATACTTACTACAAACCACTCAAAAAAATAAACGAATACATACATAAATGCATATATGAACGCATAAATCTGTAAATAAATAAATGTGTAAATAAATAAATGTTACTGCATAAATAATTGCAATGAATGCAAATAGATTAATGCATAAATGCACTTGTGCATAAAAAAATGCATAAGTCTATAAATAAATAGATATTCCTACATAAATTCATAAATACATAAATAAAAAAGCAGAAATGCATAAATACAAAAAACATATGCATAAATGCATCAATTCATAAATACAAGCACAACTGAATAAATATGTAAATTGATAAACACATAAATGTATAATTGCATAAATGCATAATGTTATAAACAAATATTTTATAAAAATGTAAATGCGGAAATGAAAAAAGAACCAAAATAAAAGTATGTACTGACACAAAATAAAAAGCTTGAGTCAAAATAAATATTTATGTGCATAAATAAATATATAATGCATAAAGTATAAATGCATGATACATTTTTGTGAATCATGAACTGTTATTCATTTAATTCTAATCATTCTGCGAGTCCCATGTGCTGATGTGCACCAGATCAGTAAGGATGCTACCTTGGTAGCTCAATAAGTTTTTACTGAAATGCTAGTTTCCTCTGCGCTTGAACAAAGAAAATCTAGACGTCAATGAGAGTGTGAAATTCCCCATCCAGAGCCCCTAGTTTCTGTGCTTCCAGAGGCACTGGAACTCCAATCGCTTTGTGAGGTGCATCAGCACATTTTGTGCTTCACTGAGAAAAATGTCTGAGTTATTGCTCCTAATGCAGTTTTCATTGCTGCTGCTCTTGAGATCTGGACTAAATTCATAATCTAAATTCACAAAATTCCAAGGCACAATCTGGCCTTCAACCTGGAGTGCATGCACAGGAATATGAAAGCATTACAGCAGTTTCACATGCCAAGCCAACTGAAATCTGTTTGTTCCCCGTGTTCAGCGCCCTGGTTTGTGTTTAATTTGATGTGACTTAAATAGGGCCAAGAGGGCTAGATGAAAAACAAATGCATGCAATTAGATGTACTATTGTACACTTTGATTCAACAAATTAACATTAATCCTATAAAGCCTCCTGTATCATATTGGATACACAAATTTTAAGGCTTTTAAATGGTCAGCATGACCAAAACTGTTGCACAAAGTTCTCATCGTATATAATTGGATCATTTTAATCTTATCTTACTAAGACATACAAGATATAAGACCTAATAAGACATATTATTGGGATATAGAGTGTTGACCGATATTTATATAATTTCATCTCAATTGATCTACATCAGAAGCATCCGAATTCAATCTTTTTTGGCAATAAAACTTTCAGCATCTGTTCCAAATTACCTTTTTATAAAAATAAATTATTCAGCTAGTCTGTGAATAAAATTAAGCAGTTTTTCTCTATATTTGCACTTTATCAGACTATATGAGCCATACAAGCCAGATGGATCTAATATGATACTCATAATATATGTATAATATATATAGGGTTAAAATAATTTTAACAACATGAAAAAACAACTAGCTTTGAAAAACACATTGTAAAAATTAGATATGCTCTAATATACAGAAGAATTAAAATTAAGAGACTTTTACAAACATTTTTTTCCAGGCACCAATCAAAAGTATCATATGGAAATAAACATTTTAAGTTTTAAAGGTTTGCTTCAGCACAAATTTACTGCAAACAGTTTGCCACAAAGCTAATTTGGATGTAAAAATACAAATTTGCAGTAAATGTGTAGCAAATTTCGCCTCGTAGGTTCACCAGAAGGGCACCTGAGACTTGTACAACTGATACATTTCTTTGCCTGTGAACTTGATTCAGTATCAGTTTATGCTTATGGCTCCAGGACACCCGACTGCTGAGGCCAGCATCGATACGAGACGGCAAAGTCGGCAAGAAACAGAATTTCCCCAAGCATAAATGAGATCTGCGCAGCTCCCTTAACCTTGACGCCGAGTGAATTTCCACCGATGTACAGTGCGAGTCACAGCAGGTAAAAGGTCAAGTGGGACAACTAAGACATCCAGTCGAAGCACTTGACACAAACAGCCGAGCGCAGCGCTGATCCAATATGCCAGACGCATCCCTAAAATCTGCCTTTCATTTGTTTTGACATTTACAAAGCATTTAAAACCAAAAACCCCCAGTCATGGAACTTCTTCTCCCATTTAAATGCAAACCAGCACACTTGGTGAATGGAGATGAAAGGGTCAGATCGGTCGACACCTTGAGCTTTTTCAGCAGTGAAATACATTGGTTGGTGGGACAGACAGAATGGCTACTGGCCCTGTGACGGGAACTGATGTCTTCAGACCTGCAAGAGACGGGGAGGGAAAAGGAGGCGACAAATGCACCCTACGAAAAGAACAGAAGAGATCAAGGACGGGAGGAAAGCAAACCTTTTCACCATGTCCTTGAAATACAAGCTGCAGGAAGCTAGAACATTTTGATGGACTTCAAACTCTTTGCCTTCAACAATTATTTTCAGGTCTGTAAACTCTTTCTCTCGCCGCTGCTGGTTCAATTCCTTCAACATTTCTGTAGAACAAGAGAAAGAAGAGAAACAGTGATTTCGGGACCTTCTGAGATTCAAGCACACAGCATATGATGACAAAACCAATCATTACTCGAAGAAAAACAGGGAATTATTTGTGCAAGTAAAAGGCTGGAATGGATGAATAAAACCATCAAGCATGAAGGAAAAACAACAACAGAAGTGAAGGGCAGAGGTCAACGCTCTCGTTTCATTGAGATTCCACGAAGCAAGCGCTCAGCTTCATCAGTATGATGTCTACAGCTCTGATTTCATAGAATTATTCAGCCAAAAATAAAAACACTGTCATTATTTACTCACCATCATGTCATTGCAAACCTTTTTTTCTGTTCATTTCAGACATTTCATTTCAGAGCAAACTCTTTATACTCTTCATAAACAACAGA
Source organism: Carassius auratus (assembly GCF_003368295.1). Lineage (NCBI taxonomy): Eukaryota > Metazoa > Chordata > Actinopteri > Cypriniformes > Cyprinidae > Carassius > Carassius auratus. The sequence continues at coordinate 25,475,141 of NC_039259.1, read as the reverse complement.
ATGCTACAGTAGGGTTCTGGAAAAAAGACTCAATCTTTACGAAATGTATTATTGTTGTTAATATTATGATTACTAAACATAGGCTTTGTTTTCATACACGAATATACATATATTAAAAATATAATTTGTATTATAATCTTTCCCCTTCTCCGCCCTCTTTCCAGAAGAAGACAATGACCACAGCTCATTTGCATTTAAAGGTACACACACAACAACAGTGTGTTTTTGCTCACACCCAAAGAAAGGCATATTTGACATGCTATAATAAACAATCAGTGGGCTACTTTGAGTTGAAACTTCACAGACACATTCAGGAGACACCAGATATTTATATTACACATTGTAAAAATGTGCAAAATTGGTCTTCTTAAAATTATAAGCTATATTTGTCTTCTTAAGTAATTTGTTATAACTCTATATACTACATTTGTAACTGTACATCTGTCTAAATAGTCTTACCATGAGCTCAGAGTCTAATGATGCATATGCAATATCAACAAGAACGAATTAAAATAGATAAAAAAATACATGAAAATTAATATAAATAAAATGAATAAATATTAATCAAATTAATTAATTGAAACAGACTGCAAAAGAGAGCAATAACTGTTCACTCCCAAAAAAATATTAGAAATTATGTAAGCATGCACACTCACGCTGGATTTGTGTAAATATTTAGGAGAAAACATCAGACATCAAATGCATTTATTAATCAACTACGGTACAAATGATTTGATTGCATCGTTCATTAAGCTTCAGGGGATTTATTTTGACCTAAAAAGCCTTAAAACGTTTTGTCTTGTGTATCTGGAATCTGATCGCATTGGTTCAACTCCTACAACTCTTACTGAAGACTGTTTTGAAATCCCTATGGAGATAATGAACAGGAAAAATACTTCTGGAACCAAGACTGCTGAAAAAGTGGTTGTGACCATCTGACCTAAAATGACATTTAATAAACCAACATCGCCACTAAACAATATGAGACACTGAGAGGACATGAAGAACACCCAGTTTATGAGAGAGACTAAAGAATACAAATACAGCATAGCTTTAAACTTCAAGAAAGAGTGAAAGAAAGAAAGTCTCATTACTGTAATGCAACTTGTTAATGTTTTATTAAAATAAATATTTAAATTAAAAAAACAATTGTATTACAGTATTGGGTATACAAAATAATTTAAGAATGAAAATTATTAATACAAAATATTTTTATATTTTTTTATTTTATTTAATAATTAAAACATCAGTACAGTAATGATTTTTTTATGATTAATTGTCATGAAAATAATGCCACAAGGCAAAAATATGCATATGTAATTTAATATATATATATATATATATATATTATAAAAAAATATGCATTTAAATTATTAGTTATTAATAGTTAATATTACAAAATAGTATTCATTTTGCATGTGTGTGTTTGTTAAAACAGCTTATTTTTAGTATTAATAATAATAACAGTAATAAACATTAAATAAATAAACATTTTAGAATTTGATATTGTTTCCTAAAAATAGGCTTATAGAGATAGCCTTTTTAAAAATGAGAGAGAAATAGAGATATCTTTTTTCCTTCAGATTTTGGGATAAAATATTACTGGTAAACATTACAAGGTTCCCCAGTGATGGTCTTTTTAGCTCCAAGATAAGTCCAAAACGTCCTCATGTCCAGGAAATTATGCTCATCAAATTCTAATTATAAAGTGAGTATATGCATGAGTCATACCTGACACGGTTTATGTATAATTAATCATCTCCGAACCCAAAGCAGAATGATTTTATGTGCTGGACTCCCAGAGCGCCTGAAACAGTAGGACGTCGTGATCACGACAGGTATTCATGACTAATAAAAAACGACCACAAACAGCAGCTGATATACGACGAGACCCGGTTCTGCGCAACAAAGAATATTGCGCTTCTGAAAATAAACACATTCAAAGTCACTTCTGCATTTCATGTGTTGGCTTTCCATGCAGTCGTTTGAATAATTGGCTTCATTAGAGCAACACGTCACACGCCTCTGACAGCTGTTCCACAGACGTCTGACAAACTAATAAGGAAAAGGACATGTGATTATCTGCTTAAAATGTTCCCAATTAATTTGAGCCAGGGATAGCAAGGGTGGCAGGAAATTATTCTCTATTTAAGTGGGTCACTGTTCTCTGGAGGAGACCATAATCATAAAATAGCACAGGGCAGTCTAGCGGCACAAGGGAGGGAGATTTTAAAGGAAAATTTACGCATTTGTAATTGTTATTAGCATGAATCATTTGTGTTAAAACACTCCAGTGTACAGCAGGGTCCGAAAAGCTCCTGGAAATAAACTTTTCAACACTGAAGGCAAAGAAAAGGGAAGGCACAATGAAACAGAAATATTGAAGCTTGTGCACAATTTCTAGGTCAATAATCAAACGCAAGCACACTTTGTGACTTTCTTGCTCCTTCTGAAGCACAAGTTCATGCTGGAGAACATGATCATCAGCTCCAGTGCAAATAAAAGGCCTCACTATAAATCCATAATATCATCCTTCAGGGTTTTAAAGGGATTACGAATAATAGCGTTCGGTTTCTTTCACAGACCAGTTGTTTTGCTTCATAAGACCATCAGGAGCCACATGCTTTCATTTGGTCTTGCTTCTATAGGCTTTCTTCGACTCTCAAAATACTGGAAACTGCTGACTTGCATTTTTTTTTAAATCACCAAGGCCCAAGTTTCACCTAAAGATCTTCTTTACTGTTCTACAGGGCAAAATAAAAAAAGTCACCAACATCTTGGGTGGCCTAAACTTACTTTAAATGTTCCTTTCTTTGTGTTTACACTTGAAAGGTATAAAAATGCTTCTGAATGGCTCTAGAGTGTTACAGTGTGAGACGGCAAGAACAAATATATTCATCCAATTCAGTCCTCTCTTGGAGGAACTGGAAAGAATGCCGAAGCTCTTCCAGAACAAAAGAACTGTGAATCGATAACAATAGAGCTATAGATATGGGATGAGGAGTTCTCGAGCACCATCTCTGACAGGCCACACACACACACACACACACACACACACACCATGAAGGACAGAATACATGCATATAAACCAGAGCTATCTGTATCAGGCTTCTGTAGGATCTCTTTTTTCTCAGACTGAGTCAAGCAAGCAGCTCTTGACGTGAGAGAGGAGAAACTACCGAAAGTATTAGTTGATTTTCTCCATATGATACTTCAATTTTAATTTAATGTTGACTCTATATGCTTTCATAATGCATGTTCCTGATCTTATTATGAATGATTCATCAGTGTGTTTTATTCAAAATGTTTGCCTTGGTAATAATTAAAGCTCTGCTGGCTGACATCAGTTTTCAGAACATCTTTTAACATAATCAGAAATGTTTCTTGAGTGGCAAATTAGCATATTATGATAAGGATCATGTGAGTAATGATGATGAAAATTCGGCTGCGCATCACAGAAATAAATGGCATTTTAAAAATAGATTCAAATAGTAAACAACCATTTTAAATTGTAAGAATACTTAAAAAACGTTACTGTATATATGATCAATTAAACACAGCCTATTTTTACATCACATTTTATAATTTGCTTTGGTAGACTTAGCATTCGATCGGTTTGAATAGAAAAGACAGCTTGCATCAGTACTGTACATACTGAATTTTGGTCTAATGGCCCTCAAACTGTACGTTTTACACACATAAGCAGATGCAAATACTTGACAAGCGTGCAAACAAACCTCAGCAGTCAAAAGGAGGTGATATTTCCCTCAAATGACATTAAAACAGATGTAGTATTATTCAGGTAGCTGCCTTTTACATGTCAACTGTAACTTTAACCAACTTTCTAAAGATTCTCTTCAAATCCCTGCTCTGCCGTCACAGCAGTTTGCCTGAAACAGAAAAGTGACTTTAGAAGAAGACAGTTAATGCTAACCATTGCTATACTGTCCCTTGTGGCAATGCTCAGAATATGCCACATTGCATTAGGAATTGGGTTCTGACACATTCCAGAAAGCAATAATGCATGAAATTGAGCTTGTGTGGCTAGAAGCATTTAATCTTAGAAAAACTCAAAATGAACAAAAAGACACATAACTCAAAACTGAACCGAAATGTATCCAACTACAACATATACGATGTTCTGAAACCTTGTGAGCTATCATTCAAAAGTTTGAGGTCCGTAGTTTAAAAAAAAAAATGAAATTAACAATTTTATTGAACTAGTACACTTTAAAGTGAATCAAAATGTTATTTACAATGTAAAGATTTATATTTATTTATAAATATAATGATATTTGAAAATTCGGTTTCAGTAAATGTTATTTTAAACGTTCTATTTATCAAAGAATTCAGAAGAAAATGTTACAAAATAAATTAAAACAACTATTCTTACTAAATGTAAAAAAAAAAAATCATTATTTTATCATTAAATCAGAATATTAGAATGATATTATATGAGGTATAATTTTGAAAAATCTGCTTTGTATCACAGGAATAAATTACATTTTGAAATATATTCAAACAGATAACAATTATTTAACCTTGTAATAATTTTTCACAATATTACAGTTTTTGCTGTATTTTTGATCAAATAAATGCAGCCTTGGTGAACAAATTTTTTTAAGAAATCTTACAGACACCAACCTTTTGAACAGTAATGTTTAAAACAAAATACAAATAATTTATTTGTATATGTATAAAAAGCAGATATGGGGTGCTTATATTAAAAAATTTAAAAAAATAAAAATTATACAAATAAATAAATAATAATAATTAATCATACCAACCCCAAAAGGTTGAACGGTAGTACATTTGTGTCCATAGTCTACAACATAATTAAAACGAATGCTTCATAAATGACTGTTTCAGTTTTGGACAGTTTTATTACATACTAATTACGTTTAAGCTTTTTACCCTTATATGAATTCTAAGTACATAATATATCTTGCTTCATTCATGGATCTTAATTTTCTCCAAAGGAAGATGTCTTAAAAGGCATAATTATGATGTCTACCTCCTGGAACAGCTCTTATGTCTGAATCACAGCTTAAATACTGCCTAATTACAGGTAGAGCCTCGCTAGACTTTGGAGATTTTATGAAGTTTACCTCTTCCAGGATGGTTTTTACCATAAATCTTTTTTAAAAGACTCATAGGTTTATTATGAATGCAATGCACTACAAAATATCCAATATGCATAAACATAACAGGATTAACATTACATAAATAACAGATGTCATCAGTATGAAGCAATTATCATGCTCTCACGTCTATAAACAGACACCTTTCAACCTCAATATTTCACTTTAGATTTCATCAATTATACACACGCACACTTACAAAAAAGCAGTGCACTTGTAATTCAAATATCGTTAAGTGGGGGAAAAGAGATTAATTTGCTGCACAATTTAAGGAAAGCTCAACTCTGTGATGCATTGCTTTACAGTATGTGCTGAAGTTTAATTCTAAACATTAAATCACTAACTCTAAACAGAAGCAATAACAGCAAAGCTTGACCTGGCAAACACTAGTAAAAATCAATGCATCTCATCTAAGTCGAGGAACTAATCAGCCTCTCTCCAGCAGGATCAGGTCAGATTGGTATAGATATCTCTCTCGTTCTCGGAGGAGAGGAGGAGCAGATCAAGCTGCGTGGAGCAGCTTTTACTGTTTAGAGAGATAAGACCATGATAATTCATCCTAAACCCGACCTGTCAGAGATCCACTTCTAGAGGTTAGAAATGAAGACTGGACTTGACACTTACAGAGACATGGAGGACTCTGGATTCATGAGGCAGAAATATAAGAGAAAGCAGGCAAGACTTCATGTCTTGACATTCATTACTAGACAGCACAATCTTTTATGATTTTACTTTTTTGAATGTTTACATTAAACTGAACAAATTAAGTGGAGCTGGCTCTTTAACGCCCCTGTGCTTTTCAGAAAGAGTTTAATAGCACCAACATTATCAGCTTGAGCTTTGTTCCACACTCTATTCTGTAGCTCAAACAGCAGAACGACAAGGTCATGGGTTTGATTCCCATGAAATGCATTAACCAAAAAAACATATACACTGAATGCAATGCAAGCTGCTTTCAATTAGAGCATATCCAATTTAATAACACATTGGCCTTGCTTATAAATAAATCCTTGCCAAATCTTCTACATGTACACTTTTATCTGAAATTCATGTGCACCAATCTATCCCTGCATGTCTGCTTTGAGTGCCATTAGTTTGCATTCAGCTCCTCCTGCATTGTATCAGATTACTGACTTCCTCAAATTGCATTTTTGCAAAGTCTCAGTCTTTGTCTGAAGAACGGCCAAAACTCAGCATAAATGTATGCATTTCTCCTTTTCACAGTCCTATTTAAATGCCGGGGTCTGCATCAGAGCATCACATTTCTTATATGTACTTGTTAATTTTGTAATCTTCTCAAAATGACCTAAACCCATTAACATCTCATTAAACAGCTGTTAGTTGTAACTTAGAGTTCTTCAGGCTTCTTTAAAGCAAACTCACATTTTGATCTGATTGTATGAAACTAAAAAGGGCTGAGATGCCATTTCTGTTGACATGAAAGAGTACTCGTTAATGTCCAGTGCTTATTAATCTGTAGATATTCTGTAGATATATTTTTAACTGTCAATATTCAACGAACAAAGTCTTTGGCACCTGATTTCCCATCATCCACAGGAGCATTTACAAGCAGATAAATGGGCAGCAAACTCCCCTTATGTTCTCTTCTCTTCAGAAGATTAATACCTCACACAATTCAACATGACATTCAATACAGGGAGATAGAAAAATAGATTTCTGCCTGTAGCAGACTAGAAAATCAAGGTGATTTAAAAGCTTTAGGGCATAATACCACACAATAACGATATGCAGTACTGGTTTCGTTTTGAATAATCCTATTCCATTTTTATATGGAAAAAATATTTTAAAAAATGAGAGTCCAAAAAAAAGAACGGGAAAAGTTGAGACTTACTCAAGTTACTTCAAATGCCACAAGTTTATTTCCAGTAATAAATCATTCCTAAGAAATTAGTTACGGTACATTAAACTTTCCTGTCCCGACTGTGTTGATATATGAACTGAAATTCATTTACACTATATTTACATAAGGTTTCCATTTATATGGAAATTATTTAATAGTTCCTGGAAGCTGGCAAATATCAGAGAAGCTAATTCATAAAATTATTAGAAACTTCCGCTGGTTAGGTAGGAAAGAAAAACAAAAGGAAAAGAAAGGCAATCCACCCCGAATTGTATCATCTTGGGGGGTTTTATTGAAAGTAAAGGAATGGGAGGTAATAAATATATTCAAGATCATCAAGTCGTGCAGGTTGAAGATAGCGAAGGATTCTTTAGGAGAATGGAGGAGTGCAACAAAACATTATAACAGCTAGTGAAAAGATGATTTGTGGTTGAGTAAATAGAATTTACCTTTGGGATGCCAGGGGTCGGTGAATTCGTATTTCCCCAATCCGACCGTTCTCAGCATCTGCAGGCCGTTGTTGGTGCTTTCCTGCTGGCCGTTCATCAGTGCCCCATTGGTGGGCAGCGCCGAAGAGCTCATGGTGGCGGATTGCACCATGGGATGCGTCAAGTGGCCGTTGCCCACCACCGTGTGGACAGGATGGGAGATCTGGCAGACGTTGGGCATTGGAGGCAGGCCACCGATGGCGAGGGATTGGCTCTGGATGTTGAGGACCATGTTGGTCATTGGCTGTGAAGGCTGCTGTGGGAGTTGGTAGTGTGTGGGTAATTGTGGATGTGGGGTTTGGAGCGCCGGGGTCACACCGACGATGGGTGCTTGGACGGTCACACCCTGGCTGTAAACGGGTGGTTGCTGAAGGGCGTATGTGTGTGCCAAGAGTCCAGCCTGGCTGACAGCCGCAGCAACTTGTGGTGGCCATAGAGGAGCTGCAGAGAGAGAAACAACATCAATTTAAAGTAGAAGCGTGTGATACGATGATATTAGATTGTGAACGAATAAAATGTCTCCACGATCTGCCTTTACAAAGAGATCATTAGTAGTGTCAGTCACAGATCTATGGCTGTTTTGGATTAATATAACAGCTGATTATCATCTGTATTACAATTACATTCAGATCTATGGCTGTTTTGGATTAATATAACAGCTGATTATCATCTGTATTACAATTACATTCAGATCTATGGCTGTTTTGGATTAATATAAAAGATGATTATCATCTGTATTACAGTTACATTCATGTGACATTGTAGTTTATTATCTGGTAAAAATTCATGTTAATCCCTGTTGGTGCTTTATTCTTCGCTAATTTAGACACTATATTGAAAAATACCTGGGGTTATGTTTGTTTTCTTCTAAAAGAGATGAAAAGTAATCAGATCTAGCAGTTTTTAATGCTTTTCTGTAGGATAGGGTACTTTCACTCCATGCAACATGAAATACCTCTAGTTTTGTTTAGAACTAAGAGACTAATAGGCATCACTATACTTGTTCAGTTGATTGATTATACTAATAATTGCACATGTTTTTTTTTTTTTTTTAAAGTGTGCAAGTTTTCTGAAGTGTTACATTAAAATGTGCAAATAAGGCATTGTGTAATTACATACGCACTCATTTGAATACACTTCCAGAAAATTAATCTGAACATTGAATAAAACCAGGATCAAAACTGAATTTAAAATTCTTGTTTTATTTGACTTATTAAAAAGTTAAAGTTTTTTTTTTACAGAGGTGATTATGGATATCTCTTTTTATCACCTCATAGATCAGAAAATAGTTTTCAGTAATAAAAAGAGACAAATGATGAAAAAAACCCTCTATAAAACGATCAACATAATAGGAATAAAACTGTAAAGTTTGGTGTAAGTAAAAAATCCCACCCCTAGTTTGTCTTAAATGGCCTTTCATTAATTTTTTCATTCATGTTTCATCATCTTGCAGGGATATATTTTTAAACACTGGAATTAGTTTGTATGTACTACTCAGTAACTTGCAAAATAGTCTTAAAATCCAACATGAAAAAGTATTGTGATAAGATTGTAGATCATGTTCCTGTCTGGAAAAAAAATCGATATGAAATGATATTTTTCCCATATCGTCCATGCCTAATTTGAATCCACTTTGAGCAATCAATCAACCCATGCATGCAAGAGAAGATAACGAACAAGAGGTGTTATCACGGCCCTTTTGGCTTTGCTTTCAGCTCTTTACCTGTGATATCTTTCTCCCTCATCTTTTTTTTGGGCGGCTCATCTGTGTCCCAGGGCGTGGACTGGTTAATGGGTGTTTGTCCCCACCGGACACTATTAGCCAGGACCTGGCCCTGAGTCTGCGTGTCTGCCGACGGGTGCCCAGAGACCTGTTTCAATGAGAGGAATGTCTTGAGTAAACAGACAAGCCTTTAATTACTGTCTACGCTTCCAATTACAGCCCATTTGCCAGACACTGGTACATCACTTCGCTTTGTTAATATTCCATTCCATTCGCTCTTTTAATTACGCTGCTGTTCTAGATTAGAGCCATCAATAATGCAGGAAAATCCAAGGTCAGCCCCCAGCAATTTGACTGGGTGCAAGAAAGTGAGATCTATATAGAGAATATTTTACTAATTAATTCTCATCTGCCTCGCATTGACTGTAAATCAAAAGGCAGGAAATAAGTTTTGTGGGATCGAGGGGGACTTTAAATCACTTAAATAATATATCTCAATAAGTTTACAATCATTTAAAACAATTGTTCTTTTATTTATTTTAATAAATAAAGGTCAGAAGAATTATGCGTTTTCATCTTTACATAAATATGTTATTTTATTTTCACAAACAATATTTGAAACATTATGCATTTCACTTGCACAAAAATATACTTTGTGTGCATAGAAAAACACTTTAAAAAATGTCATTGTAATTAAAAACTGACTAATTTGCACAATATTTCTGTGTGCCAAAGACAGCAAAAAATCTCAGTTTGTTTTTCTTGAACAAAGCCTTTTATTCATATTCATCTTTTGTGTCTGCAAAAGATGGATCTTATTATGCCACTGTCAGAACTCGCTGTTTCATAAGCAAGTCGAAGAGGAGAAAAATAAGTAGCTGAAAACAAGTCCTAAACGTCATCTTGATTTTATGCCACTTTTATTTCATATGCATTTCAAAACTGTAAATAAAAAGAAGAAAACATAAAAAGACCCCTCTTCAGCGGCAAGTGTGGGCGTCGAGTTTGTCATTGCATTTTTCATTGCCATGCTTGAAAAAAACATTTCTTTAAATGTTACATTTTTTAGACATTCCATCTACAGAAGAAGACTGAATCTCACACATTCCTGTCCCAGCGCGCTGTTGCTAAAATGGTTCAAATTTCATCTAAAGTTGACCTAACAAAATGAGCAAAATCCCCTCAAACTGTAAAAAGTCTTAAAGAGCACACACATACAAGTCTGTAACATACTTCACATGTCTGACAGTGCACTGCAGAGATACATTTCATAATTTGACCATTTGCTTAAACAGCATTTCAAAATGCAATTATAATGAAGAAAACAAATACACAAAAATGCAAGGACTCCATAGAAATCTTTCTGTGGAATTCAGTGCTAGTCTGCACATCGCTCTACCATCTCAATATAATCAAGTCTAAAGCCTTGCTAAGAAGCAAACCTAGACAGCCCCACAAACCCAAAAGATTCAGAGCAGGAGCGCAGGACAAATGGCATGAGGTGAAAGAACAAAGAAAAAAACACGCAAAGAATACTTATTTATTAACGGCCACATGCTGCAGTGTTCATATATTAATAGTGAAGTATTCTTTGTAAGCTACAGGACTGGGCAGGACCTCGTCATGCTTCATGTGAACGCCATTAAAAAATGATTCAAGCATGTGGAAAGAGCAGACATATGAAGCTTCCCCTACCGCCTGCTTCACCTCAGAATAGAGATGCATGTTCACTTCACTGACAGGAGGACGAGCAGTAATGAATTCACCTGCATTCACTAAAACTTGTCAAAAGTTGTCTGGAATATTCCATGTGAGAACGCTGAATAAATATATCATCATGGAGCTGAAATATGTCAAGTCTATTTTCTCCTTACATTTGGACAGCGCTGTTGAGAGTGATGAGAGAAAAACTAGAGTATTTGCAAAATAAAAATAAAATATTACATTATTTTTAGTCAAGTCAATTTTGGGGTAACATCTACACTCTTAAGTTAAATTAAATGGTATGAATAAAAATAAATGAATAAACGAATGAGTACTTCAGAAACATTACTTTTTAGCCAATTTTGTGGGAACATCAGCACTTTTGAAATTTTTGAAATACATATTTTTGAAACATTACAACATCATTTTTAAATCATTTTAACTGCATTTTTAGTAAAATAAATAAATAAGATCTTTGGAAATACTGCAACATTACTTTCAAGCAAAAAAATTTATGGACAATCAGCACTCTTTATGTAAAATCATTAAAAAAAATACTTTTGAAATAGCAACATTATTTCTAAACCTATTTTGGGGTGAACATCTGCATTTTTTAGCTGAAATGAATAAATACTTTTGAAACATTACAACATTATAACCAGTTTTTGGGGGGAGCATCTACACTATGTGCCAGAAATAAATAAAAAACAACTTTAGAATTAGTTCAACGTTATTTTAAAGCCAATTTTGATGTAAGATCAGCACTGTGTGTCTGAAAGTCTGAAATAAAATACTTTTGAAACATTAAAATAATTTAAATATAAATTTTGGGGGCAACATCTGCACTTTTTTAGCTTTAATTAATAAACAAGTCAGTTTGAAATATAAATGTTTTTGAAGGAAAATCTCCAAATCAACATCAAATACATGTTCATATTTTTTGTAATGATTTCAGAGTGATATACAGACATTGTTTTTTTAGGTAAACCCATAAATCCACATCAAGTCTCCAATTTGTGTTTATAAGCAGTTTGAATAAAATATCAGCAGTGACACACAAAGATTTATCCCCTTTTATGGTATGATGGCTTATGCTTATTTTTCGAGCACTATGAGGAAGACAGCAGAAAATAAAACCACATTTACCTCCTAATAACACTGACAGAATCATCCACCAAAACCCCAGCGGGACGATTTCAGGGTTACAAGACTCTTCAATGTCAAACCAGAGTTTGATCTATGAGCTGCTGACTGCATGTAATCTCTTACATGTTAACCCCAAAATGACACACTTGACCCACTTCACCAGTCTCTGAAGACATGGTCAACAGTCAGCGTCTGATCAAGTCCACAGCCAGCCGCGCGTAAAAGTGCCGTGGAAAAAACGTTACCTGCGGAAAAATCAAGCCATTTGCAATTATAATTTCCCTCGTGTGCAATGTCAAAAACCTGTGGTGTAACACACATCTCTTAGCAATTTAAATGTAGAAAACATGGTATTCATGTCATGATTATGTTCAGAGTCCAGAAACAGCTTTTCTGCTCAGTGCCTTATGCAGGAGCCACACGTTCATACTCCCCAGGAAGTAGGTGCTTCGTTTAATGAAAGTGACCTGCTCAGGTTTATAAAGTGCACCAGGAGAGCAAGTGGAGTTATGATAGTTCACAAGTGCTCATCTGCAGCCGTACTGCATGCGTTCAAGCATACTCTCTGTGTGTGCCTGCAGGCGCAGCGAAAGGCAAATATTACATTTCTAGTTCATTTTAGCTGACTTACTAAAATACTTCCATTTCTGTATCAGTTTATGCATGAAGAGCATACATGAGGTAACTCTTTGCACGCCACATCTCGCTTTCAGGCTCAGAAGATCAGAGTGCATGATCAGAATTAAAGCAGCTGCACAAAATAAAACCGACCATTGAAGATCCCTGCAAAAACTTTCTTTACAGTATAAAACACTCATGTAGAGCAGTTGCACATGTACATGCATTTCCCTCAAATTAAAGCACAGACGCTCTCTATGAAATCTGTAACAGAAATATTCATATTATACTACTATTCAAAAGTTTAAAATTATTTTTCTTTTTAAATAAATTAATATTTTTATTCAGCAAGGATGCATTAAACTGATCAAAAGTCGCAGCAAAGACATTTATAATGTTATTTAAAAAATTATATTTCAAATAAATCCTGTTCTTAGAACTTTCTATTCAACAAATAATTCTGAAAAATAATATTTATCACAGTTTACACTAAAAAAGTAAAGCAGCACAAGTGTTTTGAATATTTCTTGAGCAGCAAATTGAATGTTAGATTGATTTCTGAAGGACACTGAAGATCGAAGTAATAAAGGCAAAAACTCAGCTTTTACTCTCAGAAAAAAATTACATTTGAAAATATATCAAATAGAAAAAGTTTTCGTTCAAGCATTTGAATGGTATAAAATAAAACAAAAATATGAAAAATAAAAATGTAATTATATATTACAGTAAATATAATATATACTTTTTTACAGTAAATAAAAATAGGACATACACATAAACTTTTTTAATAAAATAAATGCAATGTGCCTTGCTCAAGGGTACCTCAGTCGTGGTATTGAAGGTGGGAGAGAGCGCTGACCATTCATTCCTCCAAAATCCCTGCAGGCATAAGACTCGAACCCAGAACCTTTGGGTTATGAATCCAACTCTCTAACCATTAGGCCATGGTTTTCAAATTAAACCCTGCGGCTCGTGACTACATAAGGATTGTAGACTTATAAGTGCATTACCACCACCTATCTCTCAAATGGACCATTGACACTCCTAATTGAGATGGTAGATAGAGTGACAATGGTCCATTTGAGAGACAGGTGGCAGTAATGCACTTGTAAGTCTGCGATCTGCCGTAAAGCAAGAAGAAGAAGATGCCTCACGTGCCGGCTGTTGAGAACATGCTCAGGACAGTTTGGACATTGCAGTGAATTGAAGATAAAAAAAACTATATAAATACTTTCAGTTTCTTGCACAGAACAATCATTTTGTGTCTTTACAAATCAATGTATCGTCACGAGCCGAAGGGTTTAATTTGGTTTTGTTTGTGTATGTTTTTATAACTCTCAAAGCCGTACTTCCCATCCACTTACATTATATGACTGACAGACCACAAAAAAAATCTCTGTTTGTGTTCTACTGAAGAAACAGTCACTTACATCTTGGATGCCCTGGGGGTGAACTATCCCTTTAACTGGATTGTAAAAGGTGGATGTTAGAAAGAAAAACACAGCCAAATAATGATAGGAATTTTGAATGAAAGGTAGAAAATAGGGCTATGCGTCACTTTCAGATGACGCAGATGATTCAGACGTCTCTTCAGAGCAGGGTTGCAAAAAGGTGGAAGATTTCCAGTAAATTCAGGAAAGTTTCCAGAAATTTTCCATCCCTGTGCAACCCCGCTTCAGAGCGAGGTCTCTTTAAATGTAATGTGTTCATTAATGTACGAGGACCTGTCAAACCACGACAGCATGCTTCTGCTCATCCTCCATCCACAGTCAAATAATCTGTCTCCATTCGAGCGGATGGCTGTCCTCCACCATCCTAATCCACCAGGCGTTGGGTAGCATCGCTCTCCGCCTCTCACAAAGCCAAATACAGCATCCACACTGTCATGCTCTTATTTGCCATTCCTATCTCTGCTGTCAACACAGAAGCCTCTTCCTCACCCGGCAGAAGCGTTCGCTCACTCGCCGCCAGCAACCCATGTTCCATCATTTGTCAGGACTGTGGCTTTGTGAAGTAAGTTTGCGATTCCTTATGGCTTCCGGCGTCTTTAAAAACATCCTCAGAGATGGGAATCTGCGGTGGTCTCCCGCTGATGGGAACCGAGGAGATTTTTTATAGGAAAGATGCTTCCCAAGCGCTACATCTTTCTTGTGTTGATGGTTCAAAAGAGGAACTCTTGGCCTTCAGTTTGTGCCTCTGGCTGCAGAAAAAGCTTCAGGCTGGAGCAGCTTTACATTGAGATGAATTCTGTGTGCGTTCGGCTGCAGATGATTTTCAACAGCAAGGAGACGCAGCTCTTAAAAGGGTCACGGCTCCTCAGACCTGTGAGGGACACTGCTATATCTATGAATGACAGGCAGAAATACAAGGGTCTCAAAGTCAACGCTCCTGTTCTCTGATGTCTGGCTTCATTCAGACTGTGTCAGATTCACAAGCGAACAGAAAATGCCTCTGAAATCAATTCAGTCAAACTGAATTTTTTAATTGAGGCAGAAAATCATGTGCAAATTCGAAACACATAACCAAGATGTTTCTGTTGAGGGAATCCCACTTCATAAATTCTGAAACTTTCCAAGGATTTTTTGGGAATATTCCTGTGATTTTTAGAAATGTTCCACTCCTTTGCAACCCTACTCACAACAGTCAGATGTCAACATATTAATATCCTTAAAGAAACAGTCAACAAAACCATAAATACCTTCAAGTCAAATACCTTCAATTTCAGTTTGTTTTTAGACAATTCCAGACACTCCTTTGTGATAAAAACTAGGTTTGATGTCACTTGATGTCCAAAGTGAAATGTGAATCAAAGCAAAACCTGTTGAGAAACATTGGTTTAATTAACCATGGCTTTCCAAATAGTTGTTATGTCTAATCAGAGAATAAATGGGAATAATTAGTCAAATTAATCATGCAATTATACTGCTGGACAAATGAAATTCCTCTCACTGTTGAATCTGCCCAAATGGAGCAGAATTATGCCGACTTATGAGTTGTTTACAGCAGCGTGGCAGACCCGCAGTTATTATCTGTAATATGAATATGAAGTGTCACAATATAAAAGCATGATAACAAGCAATTCAAACGATCACATAACAATGAGAAAATATTTCCTTTGCAGGCTCTTCATTTTCTTGTCTGCCCTCGGTAAGCGACTGCAGAGTTCATGAATCCTGCGTGTTTTGGCATGTTCTGACCGGCCGCTTTGCATAATGCAGTTTCGCTAAATCTAAACGAGAGAGCTCTTAGCTGACTAAATGAAACCTTTAGCGTTACAGAGCTGTTGAAAGAGGTCACGCTACAGATAGCGGCTGAAATACTCAAGCTTTCAGTTCATCTTGAGAGCCGTCCAGAAACACAAGACAGCCATGATTAGGGGAAGAAATTTAATGGGAGCAGAGTATGGAAGTGTGTCGGAAGTGATGGTGGAAACGGCACTCGCACGCTCACGTTCCCGCTCTAACTCTACATCTGCTGGGAAACTCCAATGACATTCAGCAGCCTCGACAGAATAAGATACAGACTGCAGAAACACACAGAACATGCTGTTGACAGCTCATCACTGTTCATTTTTAGCCTACATGAACCGAACGGAGAAAATGCATCAGGCTCCAAATGAATGAGGTGTGAAAATAGCTTGAAATAACAACATATAGGCTCGGTTTCATAGAAAAGGCTTAGCCTAAGACAGCATTATGCCATAGTTTGATTAGGACATTTAAGTAATTTTTATAAACATTCCTAATAAAAATGTATTAGTATTATTTTTTCTAGTTTTCCTGGTAATAATTAATTTATCAATGGTATACTAATAGTGTCACTATATTTGAGATCCTCACTATTTTAAATATAAACAGACAAATGCAATTATTTTGATAAGTAAATCATTAAACACTTGTAATAAATTAAGAATAAATTAATAAATGAAGCAATACTTGGTTGCAAAACTGAATTTTATTGTCTGATAAACAGTGACTTATTTAAAAAAGCTTTTCAGTTATATTACATGAATAAATGTAAATTTGCATTTGGTAGTTTAAATGATATTGATATTATATATAAATATGTATATTAACTGTGACAACATATCTGAGATCCTCACTGTTTGAAAAAAAAATTAAGTACTAAATAAATTAATGAAACAAGTAAATAAACAAACAAATAAATATTTCTTTGATTGTAACAATATTGTCAGATTTATTTAAAAAGATACTGCTTCATTAAATGTCTATTAGCATAACTAGAAAGGCCCAAGTGTAGTTAAACTTCATATTATCAGCTTGTATTGTAATTAGCTTGTAGAAAGTTTCAAAAGTGGCTTCACCAACACTTCATTCATGCATTTTAATGAGTCTCAATGTGACAAATTGACCCTTTTGAGTCATTTGACAGCATTTGTATCTGCCTCACAAGAGCGGCGACTCTTTTCGCAGGATCAAGACGAAAAGGCCACAAAGCCAATCTTCTCAGAGAGATTCATAACTTAATATGCAAGCAAATTACTTTAGCACACACTCAATTATTGGCTGCACACGCCAGCGCTGAACTCACAATAAAATCACAAAATGAGAGAAGCCAATATGCCGATACTTTAAATAATAAAATGTCCATCTTTTCACACAAAGACGTCTTTGTACGTGGAATGAAAGATGCACAAGCATATTGGTTCTGACCCCAGACTTCTCTCAGTGTAGACGTCTGTAAATCTAAGATTGCTTTATTCTTTCCCCCCGCCCCGCTCCGGCACGTCTGCAATATGAAAGCAGGTAGCGGGAGTTTCTTCTTGACACAGATCAATAAGCAGCCTCGCTCTTCCTTATCAGAGATGGCTTGTAGAGATACGCTGATGGGGGCGGCTGCAGGGCTTTCATGATGGATGACAGAAAAATTGACCTTAAGATCCACCACTGCACGCGCTTTAATCTCCTTTTTTTGCCGCAAGCGGAGACAACAAACACATGTGGCACGTAATGACACCGCAAAGCTCTCCAACTTGATGTGACCATCAACAGTTGTGTCTGAAGTGGCTCTATCCATGCACAAGGACAAACAATGCTAAATCTTGCTACACAGCTAAATAAACAGAAATAACAACAAACAGAAAATACATATTTAGTTAATATGTAGCCAATAAAAACAATTATGTTAATTTAGGCTGATGTCAACACGTAAAAGTTGTGTAATGACTTCCTTATAAAAACCATCAACAAAACAACACGTAAAATCAAACAAATAAATATATATATTTTTTAAATGTATACAAATTTAAATTCTAAATATCTATAATTTACCTTAAAATACATTTAAAATGTACAAGCTTAAAAATTTGAAAAAACAAATGGTAAAATAAATAAATAACACTTAGACCAAATTTAATACAGAATTACCTGCAGTGATAATTTAACAGAAAACCGCAGTGACCTGAAATCAAATCTAATCTTATATTTTTCTTTACATATAACACACACACAGAAATATGCATCATTAGTTAGATGCCAAGGCAAGTTTGTTTATCCTGATGCACTAAATAATTAACTTGATTAAAAAATGTACTTAATAATGATTACTATAATTACCTATACTTTAAAAAAATAATAACAATAACAAAAACACAATATACAAACACACACACACAAACACACACACATATATATTTATATATATATGAATATATATATATATGAATAAAAACACATAATCATAAAATAATGAAATATAATAAAAAAGTATTTAGTAGTATCTAACAATATATCAGTGTTACACAATAACACTCCACTAAAGTCAACATCAAAACTGAGCACATTTGCTTCAGAGTTTGCTGGAGTTTGAGTTTAGCACTGAAGCAGAAATATCTCTCAATTGTGTTTTAGAGAAATAAAGAGATAGCAGTTTGGATTGACATGAGGGCGAGCGTGCGCAGGTGTGTTCAGTCCTACCTTAGTCACAGAGGTGGTGCAGGTGGAGGCTAATCGCTTGCAGCTCAGCTCGTTATTGGCCGTGCTGGATGCTCCGGTGACCGGGGTGGGCAGCAGTGAGGGGATGACAGGCAGGGGCAGGAGGCCGGGACGGTTGTTTGGGATGGAGGAGGCAGAGGTGGAGACGCAGCCGTTAACGGTGCCACCGCAGCCGCTGTTGGAGCCGCAGCGCTCCCTCCGCTCCCACACGCTGCGGAAATCCCGCTCAAAACGCTGATGGTACCGCGACATCATCACAGAACGGAGCGGGAGAACAACAGGCACTTCTGATCACGGCAAGCTGGAGAACACCTAATGGAGGAGAACAAATGTCTTATATTAATGTATCAAAAAACAACTGGTACGTTTACAAACACACAAAAAAATAGCAAAGATATATCCAGATCTAACAGCCAATCAACAGCCGAAATCAACATGGAGACAGTCAGTCAGTGCATGTAGCTAATAAGCTGTGAATTCTGCACTGTTTCGTCTGATATACTAAATCAATCACACATTGTTTTCAGCATCTGTGTCTCAATATTAAAACACATGAACACATGAAGCTTTTCACCATTTAATGAAAAAAAGTATTTTGTATCGAAACTAAACTGAACGATCTTCATGACATCCCGGCAAAATAAAAGTCATAAAAAGTAACTTGAAGAAATTATGACAGAAGTATATCACTATTGTACTACAAACATGTGCTTCTCAAAATAATACTAATAACACAGGCCTACTTATTTTTAAGAATATCATACAAAAAAAAAAAATTTAATTCAGGTTTGAATTCATACAGTTCTCTTGTGCAACATCTTATTTGACAAAATAAAAATGTATGTTTATAATTTAATTGTTATATTTGTATTAGATTACATTTTTAAAGACTGATTGAAGTGGGCAAGTTTTAATAATTAATTTCATTAGACACAATTTTTGATGATTTGTATTAAACCATAAAACATAAGAGTCCAGAAAAACAAAATTAAAAACAGAATGTAGGGAAAAATTAAATTTCCATTGGGCTCACCAACAATGTTCGTTCCTTGTCACACATATTACGATTAGAGGGGCAGATTAATGACTAATAGAGACTTATTTCCATGCACAATGCTTATTATTTCAATGGAGTTTGAAAAATGCAGTAAATTGTATCTGGAGCAATGCATTTCTGCTTTGGCAGTCACGTATTTCCAATGATTGTTGGTTGTTTGGCTGGCGTTTTAATGCCATGCCAGCTTCCTTGGTTATTTTCACGGCAAGTAACAAGTTGAGAGTTGAAATAAAAGAGCAATTTAAAATCCTTTACAAGGTTTTAAAGTTTTGCTTAAGATTAAAAACTCTCCAATAAATTTAGGGACAAGTGTTTTCAAAAGAGTTTGTGGATTAATATATCTTCCTAACAGAACTTAAACCAGCATAATTTAATAAAATATGTTTAAGAGATGTTCAAGTATTCCAATGAGTCTGGGCTGCAAAATGGATTGGTATGGATTGTAGATCAATTAGCATCAATTATACAGAAATAAAAGACAATATTGTCTTCCTAAAGACACTTTTTGGCTGCTTTTCTGTGCAAATATTGATGTATGCCATTTACTGTGATTAACGTGGTTAATTAGTCAGCACATCAAATAAATTAATCCGATTTACATGATTTAGTTGACAGCCCTAATTAAAACACTTAGTGACAGTTATCCTCCTGGTCTCATATTTTAAATGTGATGAAATCTGAAAGTACTTTACCATCAGACGCATTACTCTTAACACCTGTAAGATCATATATATCAAAAAGCAATAACATCGGTTGTTTCCCAATGGTACATAAAGTTTAACACTCATAGGGATTCAAAGCTTACTGTCACCATGCAAAAACTGTAGATACCATCTGGATTTGATTTATAAATAAATGAAATCTCTAACATGTACTTCACCTCACACAGCAAAATCCCTAGTGTTAATTTAACACTCTGAGTGTGGACTCATATAAACACTGAAGCAGTGTTAAAAGTAACACTGAAGCAGAGTTGAAGTTAATGAGATAATTAAGAAGTTAATTGAGTTATGATTAAGCATTATTGAAGACACCTGATGTTAACAAGCAGAATCACAAACGAGAAAAATCACAATTTGTGTATCACCATTATAGTGTTCAGTGTTTGCTTTAGTTGGGATCTTGGCTTGTAACTTTTTACTTTTAAAGTTTGTTTGTCAAACCGAGAGCAAAAATCATTGCGTGTTGATGATTATGTTTTAATGTAATCATTGTTTGACATGAATCACTGAACTCATTTACAGTCTTTTCTCAAAGTAAAACTTCCATTATTGATTGTCACAGCTTTGATTCCACAATGAAAAAATCTGTATTTTCTATACATTTTGTAGGTATCTCTTGCAAGTGATTCTGATTTTTTTTTATTAAAGAATTCTAATTTTAGGCACACACAGATAACAATAATCAGCTTATGAATCTCAACAACGGTGACAAACAACATATTCAGATAAACAGACCAACTCTGAACATCACAAAACTAGATACAAAAAATTAACATAAAAACAGCAAAAATAAAATATAGTTAGAATAAAATGTTAAAAAGACAGTTCAGCTCATAATTTATTCATGCCGCAATGCATGATGGGAGCCATGGATGAGTTTTTATTGGCTACAACATGCTTTTTTGATGGTCACCGTTGTTGTGATGCTCACGCTGATTCCTGATGTCTGTGTGTCCAAACAAAAGATTACTTTTTTACGTAGAACTAACTATTAAAAACATGTCATACTATGTCAGAAATTCTGGGTTGCTTACTTTTCTTTTTCACTTAATTTATGTATGCAGTAAAGAAACTTAAACTCAGGCATTCAGGTCACTCTATAACAAACAGCTCAAATCACAATCAATGGCACACATGATTGCCTTTGCTGTGGTCTGTCTGTATGATATAATTCAGTCACCACAGCCACATAAAATCTACAGATAATAACTGAAGGGTCAAGATCCCAACTAAAGCAAACACTGAACACTATAATGGTGATACACAAATTGTGATTTTCTCGTTTGGTGATTCTGCTTGTTAACATCAGGTGTCTTCAATAATGGTCAATCATAACTCAATTAACTTCTTAATTATCTCATTAACTTCAACTCTGCTTCAGTGTTACTTTTAACACTGCTTTAGTGTTTATATGAGTCCACACTCAAGAGTGTTAAATTAACACTGGGGAGTTTGCTGTGCATCATTACAATCAGATAATGAAACTCAAACAGCTTTTATGTTAAACTAGATAAATGTGCTAAATCATCCTGAAGGAGTTAAACATATTAATCTTTTTATGAGTTATGTTCGGCAGCCTTTCATCAAAACATTGAAACACTGAAAGCACCGAATAGTTTCAGTTATTCCAGGGCCTGTCTGAATACTGGATTCTGATTGGCTGGCAGGTATGCAATATAATCGTTTAAATGCAAAGGTAGTTCCGAGTCAGTTTAATCAACGTTTTATAGTACTATATTACTATATATATATATATATATATATATATATATATATATATATATATATATATATATATATATATAGCCTAGATACTAGATGGTTTCATTATATTCCCTTGTAGCAACGATGTTGTAAAATCGCGGTTTTTGAAGTAACTGTTTGTAAAGAGACATGTGCAGATGCAGCACACAGGTAAACGCAACTGGAATCTCTCTCTCTCTCAAACGACCGATCGATAATTAATTGAAATACATGCTATAATTTATTCAAATAAATGTGGACCACACTATTTCATCTCTGTGTGTGATTTGAAGCGGGCAGAATGCTAGCACTAACTGACGAAAATAACTGTAATTTTTACAAATTCGGTCAAATATTGTGCTGCAAAGAGCAATACTAGTTGTAACTTGTCTATAACTTCGCAAATGACCATAGAATAAGCGGGATAATCAATGCCTAAAGGATTTTAAATGCACGACGTGGAGGCAAAGAACTGCCAGACATGAAGTGCATTTAAAATCCTTTATCGTACAGCTAGCCATAGATTATCAGCCACTATATGTAAGCATGGGAATTCAGTGTCTGGTCAGCATCTCTATTGTCACAAGATTCATTCTGTATGATTCTGCCTTTACATTCAGCACAAAAGAGGAGAGGTCACATGTTGTCTAGAGAGGTGAGATAAGATCAATCCAGCCATGATGTGTGACAGCAGCACAAAAGAGCAACGCTGATGCTGATAAAAGAAACCGTGTGAATGAACATGTTTAGTGAATGTCAATCAACTTTCTGTGGAAAAGACATTTCAATTAATCAATCAATCAATGAGTTTCCAGTTAGAGGGTTACACGGGAGATGCATACTTTCAGTTAACCAGCCACACCAAAGAAAGACAGGGCAACAAGAACAGAGTTCAGAATTTAAATATACAGTTTAGAGTTTATTTATATAAAAGGTAAATGTGTGTATAAAAATGCGGTATCATAGTGTTATTACGATTCCCAGTCCCGCTGACATTTTTTCCTAATCCCATCCCAATCATATGATTAATAGTGATTTGTTTCCAATCCCACGGGATTCCCCAAAAAATGTCAGCCTCTATTATATTCTTTATAACATATTCTTCACCAATATTTAACAACAAGCAAATCTGATGCTAAACTGATTAGATCATTCCTTAGTACCTCACAGTTCTTCAACACAATGACTGACCTTTATAATGAATAAAAAACGTACTATGCCCAAAGTTTCCTTCAGACTCATTTTGAATCTATTGGCAAGAATGTGTGTTTGGTTTTAATAATGGCGTCAGAACTGTGTACAAGATACAAATGAGAACTGTTTATCTAGAATCACCCATCCTGATATATGCACATTCAAATGCGCATTATTCATTATCATTACATTTAAATGCACATAAAATAGCTGGTGAAGACTCAGTCTTTCTCTTAAAGTAAAGAGAGAAGAGAACTGATGGCAGGTTTAAAGTGGATGAAAGGTGGCAAAAACTAGAACAATCAATGATTTATCTTGTAACAAATAATGATTTATCAATGATTGAGACTTTCTATTGTTCTCTTGAGCTAAATACCAGAAGAGCACAGTTCTTAAATTTATAGTTTAATTTTCATCTATATGCATAAATAGGACATACATACATAGCAATACATTTTACCCAAAACTCTAAGGAATGGATTCCAATATTGTTTTTACTACAGAAGCTCAAATTAGAAACACTACAACATCATGTCTTCATGCTTAATTTTAAAAATCTTGTGCAAAAAAAAATATATATATAATAATTATAATAATTTCCTTTGATTACAACTTAAAAATGCATTAATTCTCAATAGAATTAAATTGGTAAATTGGTATAATTATTATAATAATTATTATTAATATTATAAAAACAAAAATCTACATTTAATAATCTATACAGTTGGTAAAGGCTTTAAATGTTGAATTTAAAACTCATGCTTTGTAGATCCTGTACAACGTCATGATAATTTCATTTCTACACTGCACTGGAAAACAAAGGCAACCGATGATGGAAAACAAGGAAAAATTGTATGTGACACACAATCAAATCCCTGGGAATTCCACACTGCATGCGTTTTTCCACAGCCTTTTAAACTCGAGCTGCAAGATGGTTCAAACAGCTGGAATAAGCCTCATACGGCTCAACGTATCTCTGACATGTGGTTGAAAACAGGCAGGAAAAGAAAAACTGTAGGTGTTGCTTCATTTGTATCTTGTACACAAGCTCTAATAAGGCGAGATATGTAAATTACAGTATCAATGTGGGCTAAAAATAAAATCAAAACAATGACGCACATATAGCTTTGATATAATGAAGAGGTTTGGTTTAAATATATACAGCAGCGTTTCTGTCTTCACACCATGAACTGAAAAACACCAAGCATCTCATTAAACACACCGTCCTATTGTTCTCTGCTTCAGTCCCACCTCTGCTATCGGACACATTAAGACACCTAATGAGCTATAAACACATTTCAAATCCATCAAGAAAGGCAGATAAAACTGCAAGCATTTTATTATATCTGGCACTCATGAATCATAAAATGAAAAGTTTCCGTGCTTACGCTAAACTTTGTATTAAAATGAATGAGCAAAAGAGAGTGATTATATAATGGAAAACAGGCACAAAAAACAAATGCATATATAGATCATTTTAAAACATCTTCGCATACGTCTCTTCCGATCAAATTTTTGAGCAGTAACTGTGTGTTTCATAATTGAAAGTATTACAGTCAGTAATCCACATTTCACCTTTTATTTCTGACTCTTGTCCTTTGTATAAAAACCACGCTCCACTAAACTTTCCATTTATGATCTAGATTCAATCTCTCCCGTACGCGCCTCACAGATCAATTCATTCATTCCGCCACTTGAGACGAGATCCTGTCATGTGTGAACAATGCAGTGAGAGCAATATGCCAACACGTACAGCACAGCAACACCAGCACATCAAGGGCTTTTTAGATGCACTCGGACCCTTGCTTTTCTAATTCTACAGCAAAAAGTTACAGTTGAGTGCTGGTAAAAAAAAAAATGCTCCTGGTTTACCAGAATGACAGACACTTGAGTTTGGAGCCTTTTAAATGTGAGACGGTGATAAACCACACAACAGACTTTTGTAAATACTAGAAGAAATGTCAAATCAAGACTACATCAATACATTTTGTATGTGGGCAAACAGCACTTTTAATTTCATCATAGAGGTTCCTCTAAATGTTTGAGCATGTTTCATCATAAATCTCATTTTATTTAATGAGATTCAATTCATGATGAAAACGCACATAAAAGATTGGAGTTTAAGGTGATTGACAGTTTAATTATCCGTTTAAAACCTCATCAAATTTTATGCAACAATTACAATACTGAAGTAGGATGGGATTTCAGTGCTCAAATAAAAAAAAAATTACTCTAAACCTTAATACTTTGTGAGAAACTCCAATGTTCACAATGCAAAACTCCTCCTCACTACCTTTATCAACCCAAGATCATTAGAAAAGTGCATGTGGTGACATTTCTGCTTTGCATGCATTTCATAATACTCTCGAAGTGAAATGTTCACTGAGTGGCACTAAAAATGAGCCCAGTTTTACCCAAAACTATGATAATAGTTGAATCTGGCAATGTTTTAATACCTTGGCTGTTTGTAATGCTTCAGTTTCACTAAATGGTTAACGCTTGTTTGTGTTTTGAAATAACGTATCAGCTACACTAAACATGACCCTGAATACACCCAATATTGTAAAAAAACGTGAGATTTTGCTGATTCCACCTTGCCATTTTACTCATGTTTCACAGGACTCTTCCTCAAGTGCTCCACATCAGAAGTGTAATGCTGTACCAGGTGAGCTTACAAGCAAGTTTACTACATCAAAAAAGCTAAATATACAGAGCTGGCTATGTGGTTCAAATGTCAAAACCAATCAGTCTACACTAATACACTATGATTTTGAGATCATGACAATTCTGAAAGGTAGATTAATCAATCTTAATCAATAATCTGCCTCTTTAACCAGAATTTGTGTGAAAGTTAATGCCGTTTTACTGACAAAACTGCAGCTGTTGGAAAGTGTAGCAAACTAAGTATAGGCATGCTTTTGCAAAAATGTAATGAGCCAATGTTGGCATTTATAAAAACTAAATTGCAGAAAAGACTCATATTTCACAATCAATCTCATTAGCATATGAATGCCACATTACACAGACCTTATCCAATAATAAAGCTCATTTTTATATAGAAGACACAGTATCAAAACTGGCCTGTTTAATTTATCATATTTATCAAAGTCTGCTTCACCTATATGCCTATTGTATATTTCATATATATTACATACTTACTGTACAAACATATACACACACACACATATATATATTTACATATTTATATACATATAGAGTGTTTTTGTCATTTCTATTTGTTTGTTTTCTTTAGGTATACATAGTGTTTCCTAATTATTATTTTTGTTTTAGTTGTTTTAGTGCTTCAGCTTAAACTCGACACATTTTTTTAATTTTCTTTGATAACTATCAGAAATATATAGGTGTAAATATATTATATATATATATATATATATATATATATATATATATAAATAAATAAAATACAAACTTTTTCTTAATACTGTTATACAAAAACTTTTTTAATACTTCCAACACAAGCATGTATGTAAACATTACAGCGTTTAATAAGTCCCGGAGAACAGGAACGATCCAGGAAATCGCACAATGCAAAAATAAATCAAATGCACATCACTTCTATTCCTCTTTTCTGTCACCTCTGACACCCAAAGGCATACAAATAAAGAAAATCAGAGAAAAACAAACCCAGGCACAACACATGGATTGGAGTTTAGCTGTGCTGAAATGCGATCAGGGGTGTGTGACGGGTTTATGACGCCTCCAGTAATGGAGAAACAAGCAGAAAATGAATTCATGAGGGTTAAGCCTCTTTGCTAAAACACAACTCCTGCTGCTTCACGCTGTAAAGAGCTCCATCACAGAAGCATTCACGACAGCGTCATACTGCTGTATCTGCGGTGGGCGGCATTGCTCTCCTGTCTTTAGCTATGCTTCAGCAGTAATGCGTGACTGCCACATGACCGCAAACGGGAACAACTGGCAGCAGCGTCCCAGCAGACACCGGAGACATTCCTGGTGCACTTAGGATGACCTCATATCTCACATCGCTCCAAACATTCCCTCCGAGCATCTCAAAGTGAGACTTCTGCCTGTGCCATATCAATTATGTCCATCTGTTGAGTTTTGTTGTGCTTTTATTTTCACTGTCCCACTGGAGGAGGATAGAATGACATACTGAGGAGTCAGATGTTCATTTGCAGTGGTGTAAATTAAAGGGAGAGTGCATTTGAAAGCATTTCTTTGATGACCTTCTTGCACTGAAGACTTCATTGTGGAAAAGCTATAGAACTAGACACTCTTTTTGCATTCACAATGAATAGCCGCACAGACACAAAAGCACCATAAACTAGGCCATATGCCTCATCTGCTTAAGTCGTATGATAACTTTGAACTAGAAATGCATCCAAATTCACTTTCAGTGAATATCTTCACATATCTTGACATATCCATATACTCTCATTTCAGTTAATGAAAGATTTATGTCTCACAAATAGTTCACAAAAATGGACCTGGATGATTGGATTAGATAAATAACAATGAATAGTTTACCCCAACATGAAAATTTGATGAAAATGTACTCCGGTCATCCAAGATGTAAAGGAGTTTGTTCTTCAGCAGATTTGGATGCTGCATCAACAATAGATGCTCTGCAGAGAATGGGTGCCGTCAGAATTAGAGTCCAAACAGCTGATAAAAACTGGTGTTGTGTTCATACATCGATACAAGGATATATCCAGTGTAAACATAAAACATGTCATTAACTATATTGTACCGTGGTAAAGTTATGAGGGCCCTTCATAATGAAGAGGTCAGCTGCCTGCTCTGCTAATTGTTAGAAATGGCCCTATAGTATAAAGTGTTTAATAAGCAGATGTTTTACTTCATTTTTTTTAGGTGAAATTGTGTGCAGTCCCGTACTGTGGCCTCCCAATCGTAACTTTGTTGTTGATACACAGCCCAAATAAAAACATCCCAATAATCCACCACTAAGTAATCCACACCACTCCAGTCCATCAATTAATGTCTAATGTCTTCCATCAAAAACTGTGTGTTTGCCAGAAACAAATCCATCAAGATGTTCTTAACTTCAGATCATTGACGAATGATTCAAGAAGACATATCGCCTGAATCAAGAGAGAAATATGCACAGATCAAGCACAGCTTGCAAGCAAAATCAATATTTAATCAAATGTGACCCTGGACCACAAAACAAGTCATAAGGGTCAATTTTTTGTGAAATTGATCACCTGAAAGCTGAATAAATAGGCTCTGCATTTTAAGGAATATTTAGTTAGAATATCACAATATTTGGCAGAGATACAAATTTTTGAAAATCGGGAATCTGAGGGTGCAAAAAAAATAAAATATTGAGAAAATTGCACTTTTAAAGTTGTCCAAATGCAGTGTTTATCAATGCATAATACTAATCAAATATTACGTTTTAATATATTTACGGTAGGAAATTTACAAAATATCTTTACTAAACATGATCTTAATATCCTAATGATTTTTGGCATAAAATAAAAATCTATAATTTTGACCCATATGAATTGTTGGCTATTGCTATAAATATACCATAATGACTGGTGTTGTGGTCCAGGATCACATATGTGAGGGATTTTGATGGGAGAGGACAGCAGAGAAAGGACATTTTCACTGAATTATGGACTTGTATTTTGGCAAGACGCGTGGTGTGGATTACTTGTGGATTATTGTGATGTTTTTATCAGCTGTTTGGACTCTCATTCTGACGGCACCCATCCATTTATGTTTCAGGCTTTTTCAGAGCTTAAACAGAAAGTCACCATGAATAAAAAATCTTTAAAAATTAGAAAACAACAGAATACAGGTTTGGAATTTCATATTTTTGGGCGAAATGCTCCTTTAAGCAATGGATTTCACACGTCTTAACATGTGCAGTGACTCAAATTTACATAAAAACCTATAAACCTTGATTTACATTTATATGCATCTCTGCGCTGTGCATCCTCTAGACATTTTATCAAATGTAATTCCTTTTCTAATCAACAAAGCCACCAATCTACGGAACAGTGCGTGTAAAGCCAAGGGTGAAATTAGTGCCTTTACGAAGATGTGCAGATTCGCTACTGTAATTCTTTCCCCCGTTTCCTTGCAGCAAAGAAACCGGCAGCAAGGAAATTGGATGTTTACCATTCAAAAAAGATGTACATCTGGCTAATAATTTGAAATTTGGATGCTGAATAATACATTTCAGTGCTGGTAATAACAAACACTTTCAGAGCAGCAGATATGGGCGGGAGAAAGCTGCATTATGGATTAGCTTCATATGAATGCACTCTACTAAATATTTCAGGGCCACGTTCTCATCTGCAAAAAAAAAACAATTCGGTGAAAGCTCTCGGCATACGGCTATGTGGGAAATCAAGAGCACAAATATGCAAATCAAACTTGCAGGAATGCAAATATGTTTGTTTGTTTGTCTGCATCCTTTTTAAATTCATATATCATTTGATACATGAATCATTTTTGTTTGTTGTATTTAGAAAACAAAATGCATCTGCATAATAAAAACACTTCTCCCTCAAAACAAAACTCATGCAAATCGTGCAAAAAGAGCCTTACAATTAGTCAAACTTGCTGTTAAGTTAATGCACATTGCCTGTGATGGAGTCTTGGGAAACGGCTTTGTGCAAACAAGACCGAGCAGAGAATAACAGTCACACTTCACAATCTCGTACCGGACTGAGCTCCCCACAGGAACTATCATCAAACAAGCCCGAACCACTAATTTGACAAATAACTCAATGCAGTGACTAGCAAAGGCAAGGAGGAACATTCATTATGAGCACAAATTAAAATATTAATGCAACATATGCATGAGGTTTATTAAAACATGCATTAAAGCCTGACAACTGAGAGGTGACACATTTACCCTAGGGGTGTATGTACAGCCAAAATCTAATGTCACGCTAACCGCATATCAGTTTACTAGCTGCTAAAAATGAACCTTGGGCTGCAGAATGTGTTTGTATAAATTACAGCAGCGTTTTAAACACTAAAACATGTATTTTAGTTCACCTACAGTAACTTCAGAATAATGTTAATGAAATAGGTCTAGTGTTTTTTCCATGACTACGGTGAGGCGACACCATCATTGAACTATTATCATTTCAAAATGAAATATCATTGATGAAAAAAATAATCACACTAAAATGTAGTTTAAATAAATAAAAACTCTATATCCAAAATCACTTTATATTTTCATCAACCACAAAAAATATTTAAAAAACAATAATAATAATAATTTCCATTAGTTTAACCATTATGCAGCACGACTAATATTTGACTTTTTCACTGACTAAAACTAAAATAATATTCCCAAAATTCAGGACAGGCTGACTAAATATGATTAAAACTAAAACGGACATTTAACAAAGGGCTAAGACTAAAAAAGCTGACAATATTAAAACTATTCCACAACAAATCCTTTAGATGGAACATTATTCAGAACAGAAAAGGGACGAAATATTTTGAAAAAGTATAAAATAAACAAATGATATTGGCTTGCATTATAAAACCAATTAGCTAAGCCTAAACAAATTTATTTCAAGCGAAACTGAATCTGGTGTCAACTTATGCAAAAGTACTTCTCTCGTTCAGCACCAATCCAAATGTTTTGTATGCTTATATTCTGTCAAATATGGAACTCCATAATATGACAAAGAACAATTATCAGTGCATAAAATCAAACTCATGAATCCATCACGTTTTAAGAGGTTTTTATGCATCAATTTTGATTATACTGCTGTCTGTGGGCAGAAACGAATCATATAAAACACCCTGACCTTCATCTTTCCAACAGTATCTCGTGTGACCTCCACTGACTTCACTCCTATTAGTTCTCAATGCATCCTTAAACATTTCATAGCCATGCTGCGTGACGGTAAATTGCCAACTTGCACTGAAAATAATGACTTCAAGTCATTTCTGCCCACTGATCTTCTGCGATATAAACGCTATAGCGGTGTTGTTTCACAGCAGGCTGCGTACAGTCATCCCACCCCAGACTAATATATTCGGTGTCTCTTTTAGTCTTCAGGATGGTGTATGATGATGCAGGACAGCAGCAGGGAAGGAAGGAAAGAGAAGAGCATCATTTGGCTTCCTGGCCGCAGTCTCCCGTCAGCAGCACCTGCACCGCCGGACACCCGGTGAAGCTGAATTATTACAATGTCAGCTCTAATCAACACTGTAGTCAGCAGTGAGATTGTGCAGCGCTGCAGTTGTGTAGGAGTGGTGTCCCGGTCAGCCCACTGACCACTGCAAACACTGGGGGCGGGGGGTTATATATTTTAAATGATTTTTATACTAGTTTGGAATCATTAAGATGTTTTAATGTTTTAAAAGAAGACTTTTCTGCTCACCAAGGCTGCATTTATTTGATTAAAAATCCAGGAAAAATACTAATATTGGGAAAACTTATTACAATTTAAAATAACTCTTTTCTATGTGAATATATTTCAAAGTATAATTTATTCCTGTGATGAAAAGCTGCATTTTCGGCAGTCTTAGGTGTCTCATGATGCTTCAGAAATTATTCACATTTTTGGAACATTTCTTATTATTTTCAATGTTGGAAACTGCCTCTCTGCTTCATATTTTTGTGGAAACTGTGGAAAATTGTCTTTGTCTGAATACCTCTCAGATTACCGATGTTCCTTTAAAACCAGCCAGAAATGTAATGTACATAAACTCCTAATCACTAAAATGACACTCTTTGTGCATGTTTTGTAATAGTTGCGCAGGACTCTTGGTTTGTTCAGAGAAGTAAAGAAATAATCCTACACACATCCTCTAAGCTATTTGGCTTCCCAGCATGCTCAGCACATTTGATTTCTTCTCAACCGCAGTGATATTGCGATCCAGTTTCGTCACTTTGACAACAGAAACTCATAAAACTTATGCAAACACTGATGCTGGAGGAGGAAACATGAGATTTGGGGAACAGAGTCTGTTATGCGACGAGTAACATTATTAAATCTTGCTTAAGTGCTAAATATCTTACACAAAGTGCAAAAGGTTAAATAAACGCATGATCGCATAAATACAGTCCAGTGTCCCTTTTCATTCAATTGCTACACCCACTAACGCTTAATTCAAAATTGAGACGTCACTCTTTATTAACTTCATCAATTTGCATATTACTTTTAAGTTTGACTTGAATTCACGCACCGAGTAACGGCACACCAGTCTCATATTAGTCTGCAGTGTTTTTAACGTTGAAAGATGTAGGAAACATTCATTCTAACTGAACGCAGACGGCAGTGGTTTTAAGCACAATCCAGAACAGTCGCACTAGTTTAAGACTGAAAATGCTGCTGAAAAACCTTCATGATCAAAGTCGCGTCAGTGTGCAGTGACGTCTGAGATCTCTATATGACCAGAATCTATTGAAACGATGCCAGTCCTCCAGCTGTGCTGCCACAGGCGTTTAACCCCGCGCGGGGAAACCAGAGACGACAGGACGGAGCTGTCTCTCTGCATTCCCATCTAACCACCCATAACACACCTTCACCTCCATCTAACTGCATCCAACATCTCATTCTCATGTGATTTTAACACGAGCTGACTTTATATTAGTCCAGTCAAAGAATAAATGTCACTGGAAATATTCATCAGCTAATATTGGAGATGGACTCCTTTGAATTTATGGAGATGAGTTTTAAATATGCAATGTATTTAGCTTTTTTTTATGCAATCTACTAAATGCATTTATTTTAAATGTTCAATTTTAAATGACATTTTCGAAATCTAATCATAAGGTGTGTGCTTTTGAGGGCTGGCAATATTTAATAATATTTATTGTAAATATAAATACATTGTTTAAATATATCTATATTTGTATATATAATTAATACATTTTATGTAATACATTTTATTTAATAATCACAAAACAATAAAGGGATTAAGTAATAAAATACATAAATTAAACAGCACATTTTATCTGGCCAAGATACATTAGTTTAGTTTAGATAGATCAGTTTGCGAACATGTCTTAATTATCTTTAATTAAACTTGCTGTTATTTATGCCTTGCATAAAATATTTTAATCTACTTGAAATTAGGGTTTCCAAAAATGGGATTCAGTGTTTAATAATTAATTAATTTAATAATTGAACAGCTAATAATAAAATAATACAAATGAAAAATAGAGATAAATCAATAAAAAAACTAAAACTAAAACTATGAAATGTGAATAAGAAAAATATTTATATAAATATTCAATATTTTATTTGTGACCATTAACCGATATCAAAGAACCACAACCATGCAAAAGTGTTGTTAATTATTAAAACATTCATTTAAAATTACTAATAAATTTGGACTTTAAGTAAAGGGCTTAGATAATCAAAAAAAAAAAAAAACAGAGAAATCCTGCTTTACACACAGTTTTACATTCAACCGTCCCTGAGTTGAATATAATATTGTCAAAAAGCTGGACAATAAATACCCAGCCTCAAAGCAACACAAGTGCTTTTAAAAACAATCTCTCATTCCACTGTGTCAAAAGCAGAGAGTCAGAGTGAGAACGCTTTCAAGCACTTAAACAGGAAGCCGATTTCCCAAACCATTTTAAATATTTCATTAGGAATTCATGTTGCTTCATGCATGGTTAGCAGCCTCGACTCACGGAGAGGTCAGACAGAGTGCAGCACACGACAGGTTATGAGCCCAGTTCACTGACGGGGCACTTCACGCTCACTGCTGTAACCCTTTCACCACCGACAACCAGCACATATTGAAAGCTTTTCTGGAATAAAGAACATGCCTGCTGTTAATTAAACATCTTATCCTGGCAGAGGTGTTAAATATGACATTAAACGTTGAATCAAAAAGTCACTCATGTTGTGCAAGTCCTAACAGTGCTCTTTAGCCTAGACTATATTCATAGTGGTTGCATTTGAAACAAAACATGAACGTTATGGATGCATCTGCATGGATTCTCACACAGAATATTGAATCTGTCAGAACTTTAAAAAAAAAAAAATAAGGGTCATTTTTAGGTATGTTTAAGGCAAAGGCATTAAGAAACAAAGGAAGGAATGGATTTATTGATCATAGGTGTTCGTTAATGAATTCATTTTTTCCCACTGATGTCAAAATATCAATGCAAGTAAAGAATTTTATCAGATTACATATCTTTAACCTCAACAAACTGTAACCGCTACATGACTAAATTAAATAAAACTGGCTCCTATAGCTTAACTTATGCTCTACAGTTAAATAACAAACAATACAAAAATAAATCGAACTATAATATTCTCTACAGCGGCTGCATCTGTATCCACAGTCACATAATGCTGCTTCCAAACAAACACATTTACACAGTTACTCACAGCAAACAATCCATTCAAGCTTTGTTTTCAAATGAAGTTTACTCACTAGCAAATGTGAGTCATGTTTTTGACAAGCATTTCTGAAAATGTGTGTCCTTCCCATGATGCACCAAGCCAGAAAAAAGGCTTTTTTACTGCATCATGCATCTGCAAAGTAAATAAAGATGAATCAACAGATGAATATCAGTGGATCACTGCATTTGTTCATTTCACTTATTAAACATCAAACCGAGTGGTCTGGTCTGTTATATTCAGACAAATTCAATTAATCCGTATGCTGCACAAGATCTGGAAGTAAATTGGCTCTGCAAGCAAACTTAAGTCCTTCATTTTCAGATGAGTAAACAAAAGCGCAAGCGCCACCATCGATTTTCATTCACAACTGGCCTATTTAATGCACCACTGCAGCCGTGCACACAGTCCAGACGCTGTCAGCAACCTCTGAATGACTTCAAGACGCTGGTCTGTTCAGCACAACGCTGGAAATAAAATAGTGCAAAGTCTGCCTTGAAATAAGGGGAAAAGATGCATCAAAAATGATTCGGTCATCGTTTCTTCACCCTCATGTCACTCCAAACCTGCAGGACATTCGTTCCTCCGTAGAAGATTTTCATAGAAGTTCAAAAGTACATCATAAACATAGTGATCTTTGTTTTCTCATGTATGGACTAGATGTATGATACTTTTGCATCTCAGACTGAGTGATTTTGTTGTTAAAGAAAAAGATGAAACGGGTTTGGAACAACACGAGTGACAGAATTGTGTATTTCTGGACGAACTACTCATACAACAATGAATGCAGGACACAGTACCTTGAGCGAGGAGCTTTCCATTCAATCTTCTGCGGAATAAAGTTAGAAACGGCTCCTTCCACAAAGGCCATCTTATAAGGAGCTCGCACGACCCAGTTCTAGGAGGGTGCTTCAATAACATTAGCAAAAAGCAATTAACCTTTAGCCGGCAGCTCCTTCAAGTGAACAGGGTGCAAATATGATCCTTTATTCACACTGATTACATGTACTATAATAGACAAGCATCTGAAATACTGACCTGGAAAACCCACGTATAAACTCTCTGAGACAACCTGGCTTTACCAACTTTGTTTTCTGATAGAAAAACACTCCTTGATCTCAAAGATGACTACTTAGGGGGAACAAATTATAATATATACCAGTCTAAGGTTGTTTATGCTGATTAGGCTGATATTTAGCTGGTCTAACTTTATCTAAAACCAGCAAAACAGACCAGTTTGGCCAATGTAGGAGACCGGACAAACACTTTAGGTTAGCTTCAGCTATTTTACAGCAGGGCTACTAGATTACATATGCAAATATGACTTTTTGTTCACTTGTAAAATAGCTTATTTTTCCCTCTTCTGAAGCAAAATGAAAAATCTATCCATAATAATGTATTATCTAATATATAAATGACTTTGTGGTGCCGTTCACTTTGTAAATACAATGATTCTGCTTTGACTTAAAGGCAGCATCATGTTCTTTCATCGTTCAGTTTCAATTCCAATGAAACAGCAGAACCAGATAATCAAGCACCGCAGGTCTGCTTGAAAATTACAGGTGGACTTTTAGAGGCCTGAAACTCAGCAGGAAAGATTTCCAGGAGATGGATTGGACGCGTCTTATCTGAAAGAAACATCCACTTCACCGTGATTCCTATTTTCTGAATGTAAAAGAACAGCTTGCATGCAGGTGCAATTTTAGCATATCAAAAAATACTGGCCATCTCAGGAGATGAACGAGGTTACTGGAGGTTAAACAGGAGATTTCCTCAATCAATGTTCAAGCTCTTTAAAAACTGAAACAACAAGAAACGGCCACTGAATATTAATAAAGACATTAGCTAGTCAAACGCAGCTCTCAACAAAAGCACTGAGATATAGGCTTTGGATGTTTCAAATCACCCCAAAACCTAGATGATGTAAGAAATAAATACAGAAGACATCAAATGGAAGCTGGATATCAATTTTAATTAATTTAGCCATTAACACCTAATTAATTTGTGTTAGTATCATCATTAGCATATGAATGAGGTGTCTTTAGCACGGTGATTCATAACCTTGGCCTGGTAACTCAAATAGCATGGGTTCAAATCTCATAGGCTTAAACATTCATATGTTGAATATTTATTAATAATTATTATTTTCATGCATAATATTATGTTATGACCTCAAAACACTTTAATCATACTGCATGATTTGTAAATTAATTTATTTTGGTGTTTGCATCACATAACCAGCTCTTGGCTGTTCTGACATAGTAAACTTGCTTGTAAGCTCACCTGGTACAGCATTGCAATCGCAATGTGGAGCATTTACAGTCACAAAAAATAGCATAAAAACTTGCAAGACGAAATTGCAGGGTTATTTCATTACAAGTTTATAGCTCATGTTTGCTTTTGTTATCGCTGTTGATTAGGTTTAGCGTATCTAGGACGTTATTTTCAAATGCAACAGAGCATTTACCTTTTAGGGCCACTTACTGGACATTTAATTTCCAAACTGCTGAGATACCTACAACAACCAACCTAATGAAATATTGCTAGATTACGGTTCATGTGTTTCAGATAAAACCGAACATGCTTTTAGCACCATTTATTGGACATCTGGGTCTCAAAACCTGCAAGAAGCAACCCAATATCATTGTGCAGAAACGTTGTCACATGCACTTATTTAAATGCACAGCATTTTCCCAATCAGAATAAATACTTGCAAGTTATAGCAGACACTGGATTATGCAAATTTGGGTTTTATGTGTTTATTTAATACATAAACAACTGATTAATTAGATTGGCAACAAAAATAACTATATTGAGACTCTATTACAACCATATAAAATTACTCACACCGTGTTAAACATGCATTAATATTGTATTAGAATTCCTAATGTTGCAGTGACAAACTAATTTTCCGAATCCGATGCACTGCTGACACTGCAGATCTCACGCTTTTCCACACACAAGCAACTTGGGTTTTCCCTTTAATCTCCATCTATACATCCTGACATGTGCCAATTAAGTTGTCTGAATGTAAGAGGCAAAGGAACAGGCTCCTCCGAGACCGTCACACAGCGGGGATCTCAGCGTGAGATCTCAGCCACAACACCATCCTCAAAGAACCCCATCCATCATCTTCATAAAGACCTCGAGAGCACAAACCACCAGTGACGAATCACAGCCACAGCATATTCAAGGAATGTTCCTGGGTTTAATACAACTTAAACTGTGTGGACAACATCTGTGCAGAAAATAAGTTTAACTGCTGCCTCTGTTTGATTTCTAATCATAATAATCTTCAACATGAAATCACTAAAGCACTGATACAGGACAAACGTCTTGCTCAATTTCAAAACTACTCACCACACAGTGTCTCTGATCGATGCACATCATATAAGACAGTCGTGTGCTGTTCTCCTCTACATCACACGCCACCTGTTAAAGAAATGAGAAATGTCCATCATGAATAAGTCATTAATTCAGATGATTTTAGAGAGCACTGCTCAGAGGACATAGGGACACTTTACATGGTTTTCAAAGTCAAGTCAGCATGAACCTGTTTTTAACGACCTCTCAAAGACAATAAATCAGTTCTGTAGTCATAAACGATTTCCAGAGCAGCAGCATCAACTGTTATTAACACAGTGTGCATAAACACATGAAACCTTTATGAAAGAAGCAATAAGTGAATTTTTTTTAAGACAAATAAAATAATGTATAATGTAATTAAAAATGGTATGACCCACAAAATTACCACCAAATTTTCATTAGTGTAAATAAAAGTTCAAATAAAAATACATTAATAAAATCATTAAAATATTACAAAAAATTCCACCAAAATATACACGTTATATATTTTATATGACATGTTATATATTATATATGACCCTGGACCTAATTTTTTTTAATTTATTGGTTTGTTAGGATAGGACCATATTTGTCCTGAGATACAACTATTGGAAAATCTGGAATCTGAGGGTGCAAAAAAAAAAAAAATCAATCAATCAATTTTTCAAAATGAAATGCAATGCATATTACTTATCAAAAATTTAGTTTCGATATATATTTATGGTAGGAAATTTACGAAATATCTTCATGGAACATGAACTTTACTTATATATATATGTGTGTGTGTGTGTGTGTGTGTGTGTGTGTGTGTGTGTGTGTGTGTGTGTGTGTGTAAATTAAGAACTTTTTTCTGAGGTAAAATGTCATTAATTGCAATGAAAATGTCACGATGCAACAAAAAAAAAACATAATGCATTTATGTGGTTTTTGTTGTGAAATATGCATCAAACAGGTTTGGTTAGATTCACCCATCTCTTCTGAACTCCGTTCAAACTCGGATGAGTGTAGAGTCACTCGTTCATGTGCTGCATCTCTGCACAAGTTCTGTTCTGCGCTCTGTGTGAAATCTGGGCTGGATCTGTAGATCTCCAACACTTACTGAAGCCTAAAGACCTAAAGACCAGACTCAACATGACTACAGCGCTCAGTTAATGTCCTCTCCAAGACAGTCTCATTCTTCTCCCCGTCTAGTCACAACAGAGCTGAAGGTCTGGCAGCAACTTTACCCATCTGTGTGATTTTACAAACCACAGCTCATTGTGGCAAATGTACATTTGTTCTTGAAAGCATTAGATATAACAGATAAGCAAACGTTTCATCAAACTCATCTGTGTAATTAGACTTTTGACTTAGTTTTAGAAGTGACTGAGAGTGTTAAGTGGCAATTAGTGGCACAGTATAATATTTACATATAAAAAAAATGTTTAGCAAATATTTAAGGATGATTTCACGTTCTATTTTCATCTGAACAACGGTCACTGAACGGTGAGTCTAAAGCATCAATAACTCATCACAGCACTAACCAGTAAAACCAGAGCTTATCACCTGAACAATCAATTGATAGTTTTCCGCTAAATGAATCAGATCAGCCCTGAAACACACTAATACTACGGTCTCTTAAAGCATCTTGATTTAACAAACAGAAACACTAAAACTCCTAAAAATTTTGCCAGCAGTTCAAATCAACTCTATGGGTCTGTATATCTACACAAATACAAAAAATCACAAACAGATCGTGAATAGAGTGAGACTTCATCCTCCTCAAACCATCACAAATCACAACACTGTGAAAAAAAGTATTCTTTAGGTTACCATTGAGGTGAAATTAAATGTATTCAATTTTTATCTGATTTAAATTTGCTTTATATATTTTATTCATTTCGACTTACTGTTGTACATCACGGTATGTGTTGTGCACTTGTGGCTCTATGTTTATGTATTTAGCAGACACTATTTTATACAATAAAATGTACAAATATACAAATAAACAATAAAATGTTTGACATAGACATCTATATCACATTGTGTCTGTAATATCTGTCAATCTTATATCCTCTCATGTAAACTTGAACAAGTAAAGATTAAAAACAAAATATAATGTATAGGTGTATTAACCAAACATTTTAATCTCAATAAACCAAAAATTATCAACTCAGTGATATTGCAAAACATGAATCAAAATCATCTGCACGCGACTTAAGTGTTAAATAGATGCACATGCAGCATTAAATACTTAATACTGACCATTTAAATAAAAATCTGATGTCAGTAATTTTCTTTTAACAAATAATAACAACTAACTATATAGCAACATGAAAACAGCATAGACAAATATTAATTGCAACATTTCTGAAAGCAGTTTTGAAGGTTGCACACCTGTAACAGTCTATTGAAAGTGAAAAGTGGCGTCTCCAGTGACTCTTTTCCTAAATTTAGGAGGACAGAAGCAGCGTGCAACACTAATGTCCTGCCAAAACGTGCTGCTCCAGATCGGAGCACCTGACTTATGCAATCTATAGAGGAAATCTGCTGCTGGTCCATTAGTCTCTCCTCGTGAAACACATGCAGAATCACAGCGCTGTATCGCTGGTTAATTCCAGCAGAGCTAGTTTGTAAAGCAGTCTGATGCTGATCTCCAGCTTTTACCTTCAGATGAAGCTGCGCGCGTTTCTTTCATTGTGTGAGAATCCCTCGCGCTGCTGTCAGTGATGATGCTGAACGCTCGTGCACGCGGTGATGGGAAGATGAGGAGGAGGAGGAGGATGCTGGTCTCTTTAGCGCGCGCGAGAGAGAGAGAGAGAGTGTGTGTGTGTGTGTGTGTGTGTTTGGAGAGTCAGTGCGCTCTGACTGCCTCCGGTGCGTGTGTGTGTGTGTGTGTGTGTGTAACAGTCCTCCTGCTCCTCCCCTTTAACTATATTATTACTAAACACACAGCGCCACCTGTCGAGAGAGAGAGAGAGAGACGGGGGTTGCCGGTGCATCAAGTTTCAATGCAAATGACAGTCCAGATGAGGGATTTGCATTCAAATATCGGACGACCCCCCTCTACCGTTGTCAAGCGACGAATAGGGGGTACCCTCAACGTTGCTTATGGGCGTGAGGGGGAAATGACCAAACGGGAGTATGTGACGAATAGGGGTGAGACTGTGTTGGATTTTGCTGAGTTAGATGTGTTCCAACAACATTTTACTCCAAAAATGTATTCTTGAACATATCCCTACACTTAAACCTAACCTTAACCATGAGTAATCCCTAAAATCAGAGGAAATGATAGATTAATGACACTGATGTACAAGCACCAAACACTGATTTTAAGTATAAACTTATATATATATATATAACACACACACAAACACACACACATACAGTACATCCATAAATTACAAAAACATATCAAAATAAGTAAAGTGTTACAGTTTAGAATGTATAAAAATTAAAATTCTAAATATTAGTAAAAACTATAATAATGATATTAAAGTAACACTGATGCAAGCTCATCAGTTTATATATATACAAGAATATATATATATATATATATATATATATATATACAATAGGCTACTTTGATGCAGTGCTTGTTATTTTATTCCTTGTGTATTATAACACTAGCACTTTTAAAAATGCTGGAAATTAAGCAAGCAAAAGCAATTTCAATGCTGGAACAGACTGTTGCAGATATTTGTTTGAAAATTAGATTAGATTAGATTAGATTAGATTAGATTAGATTAGATTAGATTAGATTAGATTAGATTAGATTAAATTAGATTAGATTAGAATCACGCAGCGGAACTTTCTAATAAAATATCAAAATCAGATGATAATCTGGCACTGGCCAATGTTAAACTCATACTGACACCTACCGGCGTGCACAAGCGTCGAACAGAAATAAAGGTTTACAGTAGCCTGACAGACGCAAGTGTTCGGAGGCAGTGTGTTAAACGTGACTGAAACAACGAGAGGTTTTTATTTTTTAAGGTGCGAAAAAATCGTTCTATGTGTGCAATGACCTTTAAATCACAGTTTGCATAAATTCGATCATACAACCTATGTAGCTCAGGACTTCTCATCTTTTTGAGTTCATATTTGAATAATCTGACTAGATTTCATTTCAATAATAGCAATACTTCAAATATCACGTTATTAATAAATATTAATTTATGTCTATATTAAATAAATGTCTAAATAATTCAAATCATTTAATTTAATTCAACACCAACATTTCTAAATCTTATAATCAATAATAATTGTTACATTACTCTTATATAAGTGTTATATAACTGCAGACCCACACTAAATGAACACAGGGAAAAAAATAGAAAATAAAATGTTATTGACTGAATATGACAAATTGATGACAGTTAATTATATGGTTAGTGATACATTTCTATTAGATGACAAAGTTTTAAGAAACAACAGGTTAATATCAGCCATATTTAGCTAGTATACAAGCTGATTATTGAATGTATTCAAGCAACTATGAGAGATTCCCAAACTCTCCTGATCACTGAGTCTCTAAAACACTAAATCTGACATGAGTTTGATCCACATCTTCAACTCTATTGAACTATCGGTTTGACTGTGACTGAAAAACAGACAGTTGAGGATGAGTGATCAGAAAGAGCTTCCACATTAGTGATGAAGTGTGTTTAGAAGATGAGCTCTGAGCTGTTTCCTGTGAGAAAATAAATCTTCCTCCAGGTGGCGCTCATAGACTATAAAAAGAAGAAAAAAAAACTCCTGTTGGGCGACATTCAAATGTCTTTATAAAAACACATTAGAAGTCTGTAGTGTGTATAATTTAGACTGTACTCAGTGTGTTTCAGTATACACACTGAAATTAAGATAAGAAGAGAGAAAGCGTTTTCCAGATACAGTCCTACTTTCTTAGAGCGATCTGAAGGGACTGATATATTTCTGCTCTTATTATTGTGTGTGACAAAGAAACTGTCAGTAGAACAGTTCAGACTCCAGGACTTTTCACTGTATGCAAACTTACAGTCATTCCTCCATTCTTTCCTATGGATTCCTGCATACGTCACTGATATACAAAGATTCCCACTCAATTCAGCCTGAGCCTCCCAGTAACAGGGTCCAGACAGACTCTCTCTACACAGAACTTGAAGACATTCATCAAATCTCTCTGGATGATCCGGATATGGCTTCTTCCCTCTCACATACGCTGCCTTTCTGTTCCTCTCAGACAGAACGAGATGAGTGTTTGCTGTGTTTGGATCCAGTGTGAGATCACATGCATCTGAACGCAAAACGAGAAATCATAATATTTATTACACAACAAAACGACAATCAGGATGTGTTTGATTGTGACCTACATTTCTGTGGTCCTGTGGTAATGCTGATCTCTCCTTTCGTAATCCACACTATAAAAAA
This sequence comes from Carassius auratus, assembly GCF_003368295.1. NCBI lineage: Eukaryota > Metazoa > Chordata > Actinopteri > Cypriniformes > Cyprinidae > Carassius > Carassius auratus. Next base: position 25,431,706 of record NC_039259.1, on the reverse strand, counting down.
GGTGCACAAATAGTAGCATTCTGTTCATACAGCAGCTCAAACTACTGAACTGCATTAGTCCATTCAACACTAAAAAAATCCTCAAACCTTGAGCTAAAGACTCACCTTTACATTCACTGATCATCTGTTTATTCTTTAGTTTTAGTTTAAATCAATAACTGATATTCATCTACTAACTGCAGAACTCTTTCTGTTCATCTGCACGGAGCTGATTTGATTTACTGAGTATCATGAAGTGAAACATCATTTAATCTCATTTAGGGGATCTCACTATGCGATCTGAATGTGGCCAAGAATGTTTGACCCCTCAAAGTCTGGTGTGTTTGACTAATGTGGTTAAATGTGGTTTTGTGGCTCTTTAATGTGCTGTGACAGGTCACTTTAGTGTCCTGATCATGCCTTCCTCTTTACTTGTTATAGCATGAAATAAACATGAATGAACTTCAGAAGGTATCTTGTTTCAACTGCAGAAATACATCAATACAAACCATTTTTTCAATTGCAAGGACACCAATATTAATCTAACTCTTCTGTCTGTCAATCCAACTGCCAGTGAAGCGTAAATTAGGCTCCAGTGCACAGAACAGCTACTACTTTTGTGCAAACTATTTCCCAGGACCATTTAAAGGGTTGCATTCACACAGACAGTGTGTACTTGTAAGTGACGTAAGCCAGTCGACAGTGATGTGCGCAGCGTTCAACAACGTTAACAACAGGAGGATGGAGGACGCTGTGATCGGAGCTGTGTTTTTTTGTGTCTCACTGGTATCACAATAATGAATATGGAATGTTGATGTGAAAAGCAATTTAAAGAACATAAAGGAGGACTAAGAATGTCCAACGACAACTGGCAGTGCTACAAGTGCCTGCACTTCAGCGTCCATATATTTATCGCTGTCCACTATACTTTGAAATAAGTTGACACAATGTTTATAGTATGTTACACAGCATTTTAAATCATAGCGGGTGAGAGCGTTTTCGAATGCATCTGGCCAATCGGTGTCTACTTACGTCATGGTTAGTCCCAGTTTTTTTCTGGTTAGACCCTGCTCCAGAGTAGGAGCTAATTTGGTTCTCGAAAAATGCAGTCTGGTACTACAATCGCACCTAGTTCCGGCGGTGCGAAAATGCCCAAAAGTTGGTAGTTCCACAATTAGTTCTGGTACTATAAAAAGGTTCCGGCGGTGTGAAAGGGACTTGATGACTTCGGCACAGCTTGCAGTGCGGTACAATATTAGTATTATGCTCCTTTGACAGTATCTTGAGTTGATACTAGTAGATGCTTGAGTTAGGATCCAGCTGTAAGTTTATGTTCATTATCAAAAATAGTAATATCTGTAAAAAAATTTAGCAACCTAATTTTTATATAGTGAAATGTAATTATTCTAATAGTTTGAGTGGTATTATTTATTTTATTTATATAATTTATTTATTAATTGAAAATTAAACAATGGTCTTCTATAATGTCATACATTTAGATCATGATAAAAAGTTATAACCACACATAAAGCACTTCAATACCATGATAAAATGTAACTATTTGGTTTCTAGGTATTATATGCAAATTCAGTATCCCACATTTATTGAATAATACCATGGGGCAGTTTGTGTTACTACAGTAAATCCATGGTAAATGTTGGCGCTTTGTAGATTGAAAAGCCTTCTGACTGTGTGGTTGCACACAGTGGTTCTACTGTTTGTCAGGCTAGGCCTGTTTTATCAATTTATTTCACAATCTTCAACCTGTAAATTATGCCTATAGCTTTAACTGAACTCTGGTGTGTAAATCTCCAGGAAGAGGATTTGCCATCCAGGTATAAAGAATAAGTAGCACTGTGGGTGTAGGGAAAATAATATCCTGAACAAATTTTTTGTCATTTTCTAATAAATGTCTAAACCTGCACAGGCTCATGATCCTCCTTTTGAGGTTTTGTCCACTTCAAACAACTTTTGATTTCCCTTAAAATAATTGTCATGTCAAATAAAACAGTGTCATGATTTGTAGAAATTATAATGTTACTCTGTCTTAAGATAAGGCATATTCAGATTGATCTTATATCTGTACAAATTAATACTCAAAGAGCTTTTCTGCAGTTCACCACAGCTGGTATCAGTCTCCTCCTACCCTCATCTGATGTGTTGTACTTCTTCGGCTCAAACTCATCTAGCACCTCCTCTGATATCCAAAGCATGTAGGCCATTGTTGAGCAGTGAACACTGATATTGATAATCCAGTAATGACTTCTGTAATTACATCTTCTTGGCTATGTGGGAATAAAACTCATAGAATTTCACAAAACCAACATGAAGGAAAGCTAGAAACTCCTGAAAGCTCAAATGAATGAAGCAGTAGACTTTCCTCTGATGAATCACAGATTTCTCCTTAAAGATCTTTAAAAAAGCGAGTGCAATTCCCAGAATACACTGAGGCATCACTGACATCTATGCCCCTCTCAACCAGGTCTTTCTCGCAGAAAATCACATTGCCCTTCATCAGCTGTTTGAAAGCCAGTTCAGCAAGTTTCACAATCACTTCTCTGTTGGAGCTTTTTTGGTTTTATCCTATCATACTTCTGACTCTTTATATTCATCTGAGTCAGCAGTAAGTGGATGTAGATGTCAATCAGAGTTTGAGGGATTTCTGCACTGTCATCTTGTTCCAGAAGGGTTTGAAGCACAGTTGCTGAGATGCAGCAGAAGACGGGGATGTGACACATGATGTGGAGGCTTCTTGATCTTCTAATGTCTGAGATGATTCTGCTGGCTTGATGCTCATCACTGATTCTCTTCCTGAAATTTTCCTCCTTCTGAGGCTCACTGAATCCCTGAATTTCTGTCACACGGTTGATGCATTTTGAGGGGATCTGATTGGCTGCTGCTGGTCTGGAGGTGATCCAGATGAGAGCAGAGGGAAGCAGCTCTCCTCTTCCTCGAAATGGAAGCACAAACATGAAATCTACATCCTGATTGGCTTCTCCCTCAGTCCAGTCCAGAATGAACTTCTGCACAGAGACGGTTTTTCCAATTCCAGCAATGCCTTTAGAGAGAACATTTTAGATTTCATCAACCCCTTTCCATTCAAGCATTTGTTTAATTATTTTGTGTCATGCTGGAGACATTTACCGTAGTTCACCAGTTATTAAAATGATTCCACAGTAATTATTTTTAAAGGGGAGAAAAAAATACTAAGGCTGAATATTTCTGACTTTGTTCCCCATTTACACAAAAAAACTACACTTAGGAGTTTGAGCTCATCTCTCCATAAAACAATCTTAGTGGATCACGACCACAAAGAAGCACTCATGAGCATCATTAACTAACTGGGACACTGTCTCGTGAAATAAACACACCTGCAATGGCTGAATCAAATCCAGAGCGACTCACTGAAGTGCCCTGAAGTTACATAAGTGCCCTGTTTCTCCGGAGGAAAATACAGAATGCCCTCTGGGAAGATTTTGGACCCAGTAAAGGTGAAGATGTTCAGATTTGTCCAGTTGTAGCATTTATCGACGTCCAGAAAATATCTGGCCTGATTGGTCTCAGAGGATCACGACCCTAAGAAAAGATGCAATCAGGGGCCAGAAAATAATGATTAAAATCATTGAAAACATCATCAATCTCATGCTTTCAGATAACTACAAATCAGCTCCATCCTGCTGATAACAGTAACAGATATTTGTTGCTATTCAGTCCAGTCACGATCATCCAAACAGCAGCTTTCCTGCAGAATGAAGATGAGAACGAATCACTTCAGATCACATTCTGACAGCCTACAGATGGAATAAAATGTCAAAGTTTCCTAAACTTGCATCATGTGAGCTGCTTTGAGATATAATTCATGTAAAATATAATACCTGGTATAACAGTCACAGTGCTGAGTTACTCAGATCATTCTCACCTGATATAACAGTGCATGTCGTCATATCTCTCTCATTCGCTGCTGGAGCACAAACGGAGTCTCATGTTTTTATTCTCCAACATGAGAGCAGGAATCTCCTCCTAAATAATCAGTACATGTTAAAGAAGCTGACACAGACCAGAGACTCACTCAAATAATGACGCATATCAGACATTTACAACAAATATATATAAAAATAATTTTATAAAACACAAGAACACTTTTTAACATATTTAAATTTTATTTTAATCTTATATTTCATTTACTAGAGTATTTAGTGCATATGATCAATTTATTAGTTTTCAGTTTTGTTTAGATTATTATTTTATTTATAATATAGTTGATATAATATACTTGGCCGTATGTCACGTCACTTATTAATATAAAAGTTTGTAGAGGCCTCTAGTGGTGAGTTGACATACTGCACTGGACTAACACACATCAAATTATCCCATCCCATCACTCTTTCTTGAGACATGAAACAAAACAGTTTAAAACAGCACTGCGATATGACAGATTTGGAGAATTTTGTAATCCCTGTGACATTGTTGTATATTTATAAAAACATTACAAACTGTATTTCTAGTATGATATGATGATCTACATGTAACTTCATATTTATAAGAGATATATTTTTTACATAATTGTTTTTACAAATAAACAAAATTAAGTATTATTTTTAAACTCATGAAAACTCAAAATCTGAATTGTTTAAAAGAAACATAAATAATGACTTAAGAGTTTAGCTACAGGTTCAGCTTTATATTTACTGATCAGTTGTGTCTATATTCTTTCATTTGTGTTTTAATCAATAACTCATTATCCTACTAAAATCTTTTGCTGTTCATCTGCACTTGAGCTGATCTGCTTTATTCAGTGTCATGAAGTAAAACATGATTTCTTCTCATAGACTGTGATCTCTGAATCTGTATCTTGGATCTGTTGTAGCATAATGTCTCAGATAGCAATGAGAATTCAACTGATTCACTGTAGCAATAGCATTTTATCTACAGCTTACAGGTTGCAGGTTCATTTCAGCTGGTATAACTCTGGGTTCAGTGTTTTACTCAGTCACTGTGTTGATGGCCCACAATTGATCTCATTAACAGTTTTTATCTCCACTTCTCTCAACATTTACACTTCAATAAGTAAATAAATCATTATAATTACAGGCACAAACCCAAAGTCTTCAGACATACTGGGGTCTGCAGATACATTACAAGTGAATCTATTTTTCTTACCTCAGTATGTTGAGTTGACAGTGTGAACACTTCAGTCCACCAGAGAGCAGCTTCACTCCTGAATCTTGCAGGTCATTGTTACTAAGGTCCATCTTTCTCAGTGACTTTGATAATTGTAGAGATGAAGAAAAACTTTCACAGCACTGATCAGTGAGATTAGAACTTGTCTGAATGTAGAACTTGTCTATCTAAATATAACAACGTACAATTATAACGTTCATATTTTTTGGTTTAGCAGATAATTGTATATAAAGCATCCTAAAAATAATCTTCATTTTATTGATTTCATGTATCTTTCCAGAACATGCAGTTCCTTAAAAGTTTTTCTACTGTATTTGAATTACTTAATACCTGCTGTCTGATTTAAATGCATCATAGTATCAGACACAATGGTGGGGAACGGGACCAAACTATGTTTAAACAAACCTCAGTATGTTAATTTTACAAACATAACTATGTTGATTTAACAGTGTGAACTTTTCAGTCCACCAGAGAGCACCTTCACTCCTGAATCATACAGGTCATTGTTACTCAGGTCCAGTTCTCTCAGTGAGTTTGATGATTGTAGAAATGAAGAAAAACTTTCACAGCACTGGTCGGTGAGATTACATATGAACATCCTGAACAGACTAGAGTTCAAATAACCTTTCAAAACAGTACTTCACTTTTCTTTTCCACTAAGTATTCAAAAGCAGTCGACCTCTTTTATAAAAATAAAAAGTCACTGAAGTACCTATCACTCATGTACTAATCCCAACACTCCTGTACTTTAATGACTTGTTTCACAAGTGAGACCCAGGAAATCTCTTATATAGACAAATGCATCTGATATAACTACAGCCGAATAACATGCAAATAGTGATGTTTTGACTGATAAAACCACGGAAGCTAACTGTTTCAAACAGTGTATTTGTTATTCTAAGTTATTTGAGGCTAATGAATCTGAAGTCTCGTACGTCCACAGAAAATTGCTTACTTCTGCTTTCAAAATATGGTGGATATTGCAGTTTTTAAACCTGCATTATGTCTATACTAATACATGATTTGGAGATAATGAAACTATAACTAAATGGCTATTGAATGATGATTTCTTTAGTTTTGCATTCAGAGTACATTGCTTATGTCTATTTAAGACTAGATTTCAGACAGGAAGATGAAGAAGGATGAGTCTACATGCTGGAAAATTAATTGTTTCATTTCAGTCACATTTTATTTGTATTAAAATGACAAAGATACAAAATTTAAGCATTTGTCCATGTGTACATTTGTATCTCGTTCATCTGTTGGATCTGTACAATACATATAAGTATAATGTATCATTTTAATAACAAAACTTTAGATGTTGCATAAAAGTTCAAACAACAGAACAGACAAAGATATTTAAACTCATAATGGGATGCCTCTAAAATGAAACAAAAAATGCTTGAAAATCTGGCACATTCCCCTAAACCTTTAAACACAGTGTAAAAAAATTGATAAAATAACAGTACGTCTCACATTTGCCCTTGGAGACAACTGTAATTGCACTCTATTAATCTTTATGTGAGTTGCAAAATAAAACACATGAACTATGCTGCTATTTACCCTGATCTGCCCTTTACTCGCGTTGTGTGTAGCAGCCTGCTGATAGTCCATTAAAATACAGTTTGAGGTTAAGACTGAGATGTAGCAATATTGCAAAACAAAACAAAAACAGTTTTTTTTTTCAACTCTATTTTTTTAGTTCAGAATCACAAGACTTGTGTCAAATTGAAAACAATAAATAAATTGGTTTTTGCTGGTGATTATTGAAGAGCAGCCTCATGAAATCAAGACGAAAAGGAGTAGAGACCACAGAAAACAATTCACAAGCTGACATAATAAAACAATAAATCCTCTGAATTACAAAGACATCAGACAAAATAAGAACAGAAATCCCTAAAATAACAAACTACATAAAACACTAAAATACATCTGTATAGCACACCCATGCAAAATTACACAGACAATTTTAGTTTTTCTAATATCCTTTTTTGGACTTCTCTCTTTTTAAAATATAAAAGTTACTGAAACACAGACTATTTTTCATATCAAAGCTACAGCCAATTCATAACAATCAGATATCTAAAGAATAATATACATTTTCAGATTCCATACATGTTTAGACAACACGTCACACAAAATGAAAAAATAAATGTATACCTAGATTTCTTGAATCCATTTGAACATTCAGATAAATGCAATAACATTAATACAATCCATTGATCCGATCAAAAATATACTATAATATGTCTGACAAGTAAAAAACAACCTTTCGTCTAAAAACATAAACTACCAAACTTTTCAAACACATACTTTAGAATTAAAAACCCTGACCAGACAACTAATTGCTAAACTACCTTTCCAGTAAGAGAATATCCTTAAAACACATTTATGGGTAAACACACCCCCTTACTGAGAAATCAGATGTCTTCTGTATGCAGATATTTTTGCTTGGGGTCGCCCTGCACAATTTTGTTAATAAATGGTAATGAATAGATTAATAAAAAGTCTGTTGCAAGTTAAGTGATAAATGGTTTGTCCTTAGTAGGTATTTATAATTTCAGTGGTGAGCAATATATTAACAAACTGGAAATTATGAACAAAAACCACAAACATGAAGTGTTCGTGATCCACTGTTAAAACAAATTCTACTGACAGGATCAAAAAATTCAATAGAAAACGATTTGAACTCACAGCAAACAAGTACCCAGCTAACAGGGAACGAATTCTTAATGTAACAGTAATGTTAACAGGACGTTCATTCAAATTTATCTGGTATTTTAAAATATCTAGAGAACATTTAAAAGTAACAATTCCATAATGTTTGCAAATAAAATAAAAACATTCTTCATAATGTTATCTTACAGTAAATGTTCACATAACCAAGAAAAAAAATGTTTTAAACATTTACAAATCTCTACGTTTTGAATGCTCAGAGAACATTCAGAAATGTCTTCATAGCTTAATGGGAACATTGGCAAAACATTCTTAGAACATATTTTTGTTAGCTGGTACGGTTTAAACTGGAAGTTTTGAGGTGAGGCATTGCACTGAAATTTTTTTTTGTTTGAGAAATCATTTACTAACCTTGTCTGTGCAAAGCTATAATTCATCTTTTGACCATGTTTCCCTAGTAATAACCACATTCATTATCATGATTAAGCTTATTGGTAAAAAAAAAAAAAAAAATGTGTTGCACATCTGTGCATTTAAACTGTACTTTTGTTTTTACAAACTGAGAGATGAGATTAAATCATTTTCTGTGGTTATTGACAACATGCCACACATCCTGTCCATACAGTTCAACTTGTTTTGAACCAGTGATTTCTCTTAACATACTTAACTTAAATAAATAGTTCATCCAAAAATGAAGATTTTCTAAAAACGTACTTAGCTAAGGTCGTCCAAAATGTAGTTAGTTTCTTCTTGGGAACAGAGTTCGAGAAATGTAGCATTATATCACTTGCTCAGCAATGGATCCTCTGCAGTGAATGGGTGCCGTCAGAATAAAGAGTCCAAACAGCTGATAAAAACATCACAATAATTCACAAGTAATCCACACTACTCCAGTTTATCAGTTCCCTCATTAATATGTTTTTAACTTCAAACTGTCACTTTGGGCTAAAATATGAGTCCTTTGTCTGCAATATCCAGTGAAAATGTCATACTGTCTGGATCACAATGAATCCACAAATTAAGAACCATTTATAAAAACAGTCCACAACAGCTTTAAACAAATATGTTGGTGGATTTTGATGCAACAAAGAACAGGGGATTTTTTTTTTTTTTTACTTACAAACACAGCTTTTCACTTTGCAAGACATTAACTGATAAACTGGAGTGGTATGGATTCCTTGTGGATTATTGTGATGTTTTTATTAGCTGTTTGGACTCTCATTCTGATGGCACCCATTCGCTACAGAGGATCCATTGGTTTAAAAAAGTGTTGGAATGCTTAATTTCTCCAAATCTGATGAACAAACTCATCTACATCTTGGATCGCCTGATGGGGAATAAATTGTCAGCACATTTATTTATTTATATTGGCTGAACTATTCCTTTATTCAGTTTATTGATCCAAAAGCATATAAAAGTCAAATAAAAATGCAACAAACAAACAAACAAAAAAAATTATCAATTTACATTCCCTGCATGTTTCACCAGCCGGAGTTCAGATGTGCTTCACTTTCAGTACAGACTGATACATAAACACACAAAACATTAAATGTCATATTCCACAAGGATGCATATAGCAAAATCTAAGATTCATTAATACATACAACAGATATGTCTTTTACACAGAACACACTTTGACCTCAGACAGTTCAGACTCCAGTATTGTGTTAGTTACATGTGTTGCATGAAATAAACCTCTTCTATATTACGTTATGATGTATATTATGATTTTACTCGGTGAAAATGTGAACAATGACAATCCACATCTCACCAAAAAACCTGAATAATCATTTGAGGCCATAAGAGAGCTAAAACACTTTATATTTAATAAACAACATAACCTTTAGTTCTGCTTGACGTTATTTAGATTTTACAGACACAGCTTATAATATAAATCCCAATATAATTTAAAGGCTACCATGAAATCGCAATGTTCATGCACTACAGTATATCACACTCCTGTTAGTCGAGGACAATCAAGCATTAAAAAAACTTTATATATATATTTTATATATATATATATATATATATATATATATATATATATATATATATATATAAAAAACATTCATCAAGAGGATATTCAACACAATCCAGAAATGTATGTGAGAATGAACTCAACATGCAGGTCTCCTGCTGTATTTCCAAATCTAATTGCAGGAACCTGTTGTTATTGTGCTGTTCTTTTTGTCCCATCAAACAATTCACATTCAATTCTGTCTGTTTTATGAGAAACACAAAATTCAGTTTCCATTATACACTCAACGTTTCCTTTGAGACATGAGTAAACATAAAAAAAATTTCATAAACAAAATGTTCCAAACATTCAAAAAATAAATGTTCCTTTATCAGTATTGGTAAAATATATTGCACTGTGCTTTTCAGCATATACATGTATCATATGTTAATTAGTATTTATATTATATAAAAATTATATTTTTATGTGAATAAATCATAAGTGGGACAAAAATAAAAGTGATATTCCTTCTCAAAGCAACTTCACTACTTGTACTGTTTGGATACCAAAGATTATGCTCTATTGTTTGATAAGATCAGCAGTAATATTATGACAAAGGTAATATTTATAATCTGAAAATGTATTTCTGAAACAGCTTTGGGATCTATAACACTATAGGAGGAGTTTCTTATCTGGATTAATGTTCAAACTTATACTGAAACTGAAAACATACATAACAGCTGGGCTTGCATTGCATTTTACATTAAATAGTTTCAATGTAAAGAATACGACTTGGGTAAAAAGGAAAACAATAGATGTTAGTTTGCATGTGAATCTAAAGCTTTACTGATCTAATAAAACTTTTTTGCATTCTTCTAAACTTTTACTTTTCCACTGGTCGTGGTCATAAAACCTTAACAAATTAATTATTCAAATGCACTTGGCATAACTGTCCAACATATGTTCTTAATGCTTAAACAAAATAAAGAACATAAACCAGAAAAACTCCAAACTTAAAGATATAAAACATTTAAAATCACCTGCAAAGCGATTTTTTTCATGCCTTGACTAAAAAGAACCGCAGAGAAGTAATCAAACTTAAAATATTTTGGGAAATTGCATAGTCTGGAAATGAGGAACTGCATTTTGATTGTTGAATTTGTATTCATTTAACATTGTTGGCTATTTGAGCACTGAACCTGTTCTTTTCATAATCCTGCTTGAAAATATTTACACATTGTATACCATTTTAGTAATACATATACACTGTATGTGAAACACTTTCAAATTCACAACGAAAAGGTCAAATACAGCAATTTAAATAAAAAATATTCTCACAATGAGGTAAAAAACTGTATAAAAAAAAAAAAAACACCTCCTCTAATAATATTCAGTGCCAAGGAGAGTTCAAAACAAAAATGAATAAAACCATATGTTGACGCCTATTCTAACTGCTAATGTAGCATTACAGGGTCACCAGAAACATTCTATACATAAGCAATACTGTAATGACACTGTAACTATATCATATTCATCAAGCAGTTCCCACCGAATCACAAAAACAAAACAACATAGATAAAAACGTTTTTCTGCTGTACAAAACAAATACTGTACATTTTCTGATCTGTTTTTTCTCTTTTCTTTTTTTGGTTGCACAGTCTGATACGTCGAGCAGTACAAGGTAAGGCTTTACAAGAACAAATCTATACATTTAAAACTGAATATACAAAATAGGGTTCAGTTTTAGCACCTTGAAGATATTGTTCTCATCACTGGTGAAGCAGTACTGGACATCACATACAGAAATCAACTTTAGCCCTAACGTTTGCCTCTCATAACGGGCTAGAAATATGTTTATTATAAGGCCGATGTCTAGTACTGCTTCACTGCCATCTGTGGAGCATCTGTTCCAATGCAGTCACATAACCATGCCAACGCTGGAATGTTTACATCACTGTTCTGTCCTGCTGCTATGTTACATGTGTTTATGTACAGTTCCATTTACTCCATTGGCATGTTTGAAAAAAAAGAAAAGAAAGAAATATACTGGCATTGTTGTTTGCTGAACTGGTGGCCTTGGCGGTTAGAAGCACCGACGTTATAAGGCACCACGGGGCAAAATAAATAGGTGAAAAATGTAATAATGGCAAATGAAAATCACATCCTAATGATGACATCAAAACGAGTGCCATCTTTAAGATGCCTGTGAAAATCAAGTACAGTCTTAAAAATAAAGCTTCCAAAAGTCTTTTTTTTTTTCATTTTGGGTGAACAGTTCACAAAAGAACCATTTATTTCTAAGTGTGAAGAACATTTTAATATTCTAAAATATCTTCACTCTTAAAAAAAGGTGTTTTTTACAGCAATGCCAATGAACAACCTTTTTCGGTCTCCCAAAGAACCTTTCAGTGAACAGTTCTTAAAGGAACCCATTATTTATCTTAGTGTGAAGAACATTAGAATAATCATAAATATATTATATAGCATCACTATATAGAATCTTTTGCAGAATGTAAAGTTTCCACAGACGTTAAAGCTTATCCATGAAAAGAACCTTTATTTTTAAACATAATCATCTAAAATAAAGAAACTTTGTTTTTAAGAGTGTTTTTCCAATATAAAGAACCTGGAAAGGTTCTGTGAGTGTTAAAGGCTCTTTATGGAACCAATAGATTAATATAGTGGTATTATCTGAATGCTTTATTATTATATATTATAGTTTTCATAATACAACATATAATAATAAATGCATCATTATAATATGCACCTATATTATTAACTGAATGTTGCAATATCGTATAATACTGTCCATATCAAGGAAGCCCTTGCAGTCTCTGACAGTAGCTGATGAGTATTTCAGTTTGACTTATTCAAGTTTGTCAGAGGAAAATAAAATGCCTGAGTTACCAAAAATAAATTTAGACTTCATTAATTCAAGTACTGTCTAACAGGACAACAGTAATGTTTGAGGTGTTTTCAGTGCGGTTATATATCATAATACAGTCCTCAGCAGCGGAAGCTTGTTTCTAGACCTTGGACTTGACAAGCTTAATGCATCTAAATGCTCACTGCTTGGTTAGAAGGAGAACTAATCACAGTGTATTAGTGCCCAGGAGAGGCCAATAGGTGTCTAATATTTACAGCACAGATGTGCACGGGTAGAGATGCACTGATGGATGTAGTACAGCACATCTGGCAGCCATCAAAAACATAAAAAACACACTCTGGCAAAACTCAGAATGACAGCATGAAAAGATGCAGGTTTCCCCAGCAAACAACAGTGATCCAGAATGCAGTGGATGAGCGAAATCAAAGCGAACGTGCACAGAAATCACACACAAAGCTTTGAAATGAACGCTGTCCTCGGGATAACCTATTACTATAGATTTATATTTGCAGGGAAATCTAAAACATGAATATCTGCACCAGAATACACCTGAGCCACATGTTAATGTGAGGGAAGGGCTAGCAGCAACCAGGGAGGAAGCCGAGTCGAGAGATTCAGTGTTAAAGAGCAATTTAAGGGGAAACATGTGCCAATAGGAGATTGATCTCAAGCTCTTTTTCCAACCTGGCAAGAACCCTTTTAACCTGCTGGATGCACCTGTATGGCATCTGGTTGTTGGGATTAGAGCAGGCACAATGGAGTCAAGGACATGTGTGATCTCCGCTATGTGGTGCACCAAGCCAGCACTGCTTCAGGTTCACTCTGATTTGGAAACTCAAAATGGCTTAAAACGAATTTGTGTGAAAAGCAAAGGCTATGATGCTGGAGACAATTCCTAGGTGCACCAAGTAATTTTTTTTGTTCATGTTTCACTGACAAATGCAGCCAAAAAACTGGCCGCAAAACTTCAATATTTTGTTGTAATTTAAATATTGCACTGAAATAAAATATTGCATGAGAAATAAGGCTACTTTAAAATAAAAAAAGAAATCATGCTGCTTTCTAAGAAATAATTTTTGGCTAAATTCAAAAGCAGAACTAAATATATCCCAACCAATAAGATACTGCGATGCATTAAAGATGACAAATGTTGATTTATTTTTATTCAATAATATTGTTTAAAATAGCTCAGTCTGACTAAAAAATGACTAATTTACCAATTGTTTAGAAGAGCTATTTATATTTAAAGTGTTTTTAAAGCTGTATATTGTTGGAGAACATTTTACAAGATGATAGTATTTAAATCGATGTTTCATTTAATGTGCCATTTTTTGTGAAATAGCAAATTTCTCCTAGACCAAATTTTTTGACATCTCATACATTTTGCAAAGGAAGAACTGTTTTTTCATGTACATCCTTTTAAACATTTTTCAGAAGTGCAGTTATTTATTTCGCAGCAGGCAAAATTCTTCATGGTATTAAAAAAAAAAAAAAAAAATACTTGGTGCACTTTTAATAATCCCACAGTTTTCACATGGCAAAATAATCAAAGTAGCACCAAAAAACAAACTGCATGCTTAGCAAGAAAGAAATGCTTCACTATAAGCACCAATCAGCAAGAAGGAGGACCTTGACAGGCAGCTGGATGCACCAATAGCAGAGAGAGAGACTGTTACAGTAGAGGATGTGATTTGGCTTTGTTTCGCGCTGCGGTCGGCAGCGAGCCCTGTGTGTTGAGGCGATTATCATCCTCTTTTCAGACGATCTCAAAATCCTCCTGGTAAGACTCTGACAAGGTTACTTGGGTAAATACACTCAGGTATATTCAGGCAAAGATAACTTCAAATGCCATTAGCTTAGCATCTTGTTGCACCTTAGAATAAAATAAACATTAAAAAACTGTCATTGCACATAGGAAAAATATGTGGGCTAGGGTTTCTCGGAGACCCGATGCCACATTTCTGCACCTCACAAGTTTATTACTTGGAATTTTGGATGAGGGAACCAGACAAACAGATGAGAGTAGTAACCGTTTACACACTATGCAGTCTAAATGCTTGAAAAGAGGTTGAAATAATGGAGATGACCAGTCATACAACGCCACCTTGTCGGGGCTTTTCTGTGCTTAATTCTGATGAGATAAAACACGCTTTATGTTCACACCACAGCTGAATCTGATGTGTTTTCCAATCAACCAATTATACTTGGCACTTGGTCAGTGGAATAATGCTAAACTGTTTGATTTCTAGACATGCAATAAAAATATTAATATTAATTATAACAGAAATAGAACACTAAATAGTACATATCATTTAAGCAGCTGAAAATTAGAATGAGGAGATTCTGGCTTGCGGTGTGAACAAAGCCGAGAAATAAAAACATCCAAATAATTGAGGATTTCAATCAATATGCTATTCTCTTTATAAAACTGTGCCTTCAAAACCGCCCAAGAGCTGTGTGCTTTATTATTTAATTCTTGATATAAATTCCCACTAAACAGATCTATCCTGATTCTCAGTGCAATATTAACCATACTTATTGTGCAAAGGATTTAATGGATTTGAACTGTGCTATACAAGTCACACGAGTCAATGAGGTATTTCTTTGATAACCAAAGAATACAATAATCAAGACACTTTAATAAACTAAATACAGATTTTAAGGCAAACAGACAATGAATGCCACTTGGATTTTGTCTGACAGGTGGATTCTCACCTGCAGAGGTCAGTGTAAAGGGGCGTGTATAGTGATTAATTCACTAGAGGCCAAATCCCTATACCGTAGTTTGCAAGTAGAATTCCTACTCAAAAATCAACAACTCTTACCGAAAATAAGTGACTTGATTGCATCATCAATACAAATCACAAGTGGAAAATCTAGGTTATAGCAGGTGCTTTTTGTATATAAACCACCACTTGTGCATATCGATCAATGCAAATGTGAAAAAGGCTCTGAAATATCAGATCAGCTATTTGTTTAAAAAAAACACAAGGCGGTGTTGACGTGGTCAACCAATCTCCATTTTTCCAATGTTATGGTTTCATCTGGCCGTAAACACCATGACGCATACATATCCCTTCACAGGGACACATTTCTAAACGGATATTTTAAAAAAGAGACAGTATCTACATATAAAATATATACACATCTTCTAGAGGCTTTTCACGTAAAAGAAAAATGTGCAATGCTTAATGCTTACACTCTTTTACACACAAGTACACATTTATACGGAAACCAAAATGGCATGCATTTCACAAAACGTTGCAGACGTCACAGGGACGACTCATACTGCAGGAGCTCATACAGCAGCGGTCCGTCCCTGTACCTGATCCCGACGGTGGCGGGCGTGATGAACTGCAGGATGTTTATCGTCCTTCGCAAGCGCCTGTCCACGAAGTGTGCATCCCATGCCGGGTAGCGTTTCCTAGGCATGTCAATCTTGATCAGAGGTCCCTCCGGCCGGTAGCGGCCCAAGGGAGTGGTGGACTCGGGTGAGCGCACCTGAAACACGGGCAGGCAGGAGTCCACCGAGGCGTCGTCAAGCTGGCCAAAGGCCCCCATGGAAGCCCGACTGGGAGTGGGTTGGGACGCTCGCGGTCCAGGGGTGAGAACCATGGGCTCGGCCTCCGGGGGGAATGGAAGCCCCCAAAGAAGCTCGGCACAACAGGAGCTGGCTAGCAGCCTTGTTTTAGGTCCCATCGGATGAAGGAACCCATAGTAGATGCCCATGAACACCACCCCTGAGGCGAAGGTCAGGTAAACCCCACAGAGCACCGGCACTGCATAGGAGTCAGTGGTGACTGGGTCTCGGTAGGCGTACCACAGGCAAGTAAGCACCGTATTCTCGGCAAGCACCACGAAGTAGTAGATCACCATGCGGAACCGGGTTCGGCCCTCTTTCACGTTGAACCAGCAAAAGATGTAGACAATGCCCACCACCATGTTGAAGAGCACCTCTTCCCATTTGGACATGCAAAAATCTGTGCCACCGTGCACAATCCAGAAAGCCATGGCACACCAGTGCACGACCACGAAGATGCCGAAGTAGATGTGGAAGATGGAAGCGAAGAGGGCGAAGGAGAGCACCCGTGAAGATATGGTGAAAAGCCTCCAGAAGATGTGGATCAGCGCGCCTCTGTAGCTCATGCTCTTTTTGTCATCTCTGGAGTCGCGCAGGAGTTTGTGGTATGAAGCCAAAACCCAGGCAAGTGAGAGTAGGGAGGCAACGGAGGAGACACCTGTGAGGTATTCATGATTAGAGACAGTCTTCAGTATACTTATCAGAGGCCCTGTTTCCACCTGATATAAAGATATGCTTTCAGTGATCTGATCACAAGCAGCCAGCCAAGACACATGACCATTTGCACCTGGTTTTACCATGCGTTTTAAATGTGTCTCCTGTGACCATTTGAGACTCCCCTCGTTTCGTCACACTTTACATTACTTTCATCGAAGCACTGTTTGTGGCACACAAATATAATATGCACAGACTTAACTGAGGTTAAACAAATGTAATTTAATGTGGATAAAAAAAAAATTAAGCTGTGAAGAAAGGGTGGGCGATATGAACAAAAACTTATTGTACCGTATCGCATCGGTCCAAAAATACGTCATGATGAGGAAAAAAACATATATAAGTCACACTAGACTATAAGTCGCATTTATTTAGAACCAAGAACCAGGAGAAACATTACTGTCTACAGCCACGAGAGGGCGCTCTATGTTTTCAGTGTAGACTACAGGAGCACTGAGCAGCATAGAGCGCCCTCTAGCGGCTGTAGACGGTAATGTTTTAACTTGGTTCATTTCTCTCGGTTCATGTCAAATTAATTTTGATAAATAAGTCGCACCTGGCTATAAGTCGCAGGACCAGCCAAACCATGAAAAAAAGTGTGACTTATAGTCCGGAAAATACAGTAATTTTATTTTTTGGTAACGATATACATCACGGTATAGTTATGTTTGCTTTAAATAAAGTCTTTATGGTACCACAGAAATGTCATAATTCTTGTCACCAGTATCAATATCACAAAAAAATATATTTATATTAATAATAATAATAATAATAAAAACTCAAGCTCACTGAAGACAAGTAAACAGTCAAAGATTAAAAAAGAACAAGAAACTAATTACAAGCAAGGGCAAAAAAACTCCAGTAGAATATATAAGTAATGTTAAATACAATGTATAAATAATCAAATGTATGAAACTGCATATTCTCCACTGTGTAAGTTAAAAATACATTTCTTCTTACTAAAGTTACAAGATTTAGTCAAGAGCAATGAGAGATTTTCTCTCTTTTGTTGTTTGAGTAACATGAATGACAGACAGCAGGAATTTTAGACTGCTGTCACTTTAAGAGCTGCTTTCACTTTATACCTAAATTACTGTGTTTATGAGGATACTTACAGCAAGTTTGTGTATTTAACTGTTCAAGGCCTTTAAAGTGTCAATAATGCACCATCTTCATGCACTTTTATCTGTACTCTTTCTATTTAAAATTAGAGGCAACCACTGTGATTTAATCCCAATCCAAAAAAAGATGCTGCATACATGCAACATGAGTAGTTTTTGAATCTACAACCAAAGCAGCTTTAAATATTATTGTAATATACAATTGCAAGCGCTAAGCTTTAGATGACTGAACTAACTCCACTAACGTATGGTTCACACTTACACTGCAGCGTCTCGGCCCGGTTCTTCTGGATCATTATACAGAGTTGTAGCACCAGTTGTGGGGCACTCTCTAGAAACGTCTCCAGCAGCCGGAGCATGTTGACGTCAGCATACTCGTACATCATCGCCCAGTAGAAGCGCCGCCTGTGTTCCTTCTGCCGTCGACTCTGGATGCCCAGGTACATTGTGCGGATATACCTGTATTGCAGAAGAGCAAAACATTACTACAAGTAAACAATTTGTCTTCGGTTACCAGAAGCTACAAAAACAGCATGTTCCAATGATCCTTTTCAATGAGATGCATAGCTAATAAACATACACATCTCTGGACAAAATGAGCAAGATTCTTGTAAACATTATTAGAAAATTTATGCAGTTGTCTTTTTTTTGTGTTACACATAAACAAGAGAAATACTGTCACGGTCAACAGGAAGGGATCCAAATGCAGAGTGAGTGAAACAAGATTTATTGAAAACATGCAAGTTCACAGCACAGGGGTGTACAATCTTGGGACAGCTCCAACCAGCAGGGGGCGATCAATGCCCTGAGAGGTAGACAGTCTGGGGTACAGTCTCAGTCGTTGGTTAAATCTGGGCCGAAGGATGGGGAGAAAACCAGAGCAGAAAACAGCAGAACATGCAAGCAGAGTGAAGGGGCTCAAAGCAGACAGGATCAGAGACTCGATTCTCAGCACCAGGCTTCGTGGTCCGGCCGCCTTGGGGAACCAACAAGCAGGGAGTCTCAGGCGGGTAGAGAAGAACTGGAGGGAACACACAGCACGAACACACAACAAGGCACCACTCAAGACCACACAACAACACTACTCAGTGCAACACACAGAGAAACAACATGGAAAACTATATTTTGACCATTGGAAATCTCTGTTTTTCAGGAATCTAGTCACCTCAATGCAGGTTAATATCCAATAAATCTACATTATATGTGGTGATGAGTCCAAGAACTTGCTAATTTTTGTTATCTGTCCAACTGTTCACTTGGCATCACTATCTGACTTCCCATCAATGCATTTTACCAAAGATGGACACCGTGTTCTTAAAATGATAGTATTTGGAAAATAAATAAATTAATGAATAAATAAATTAATTAATAATTTATGTAACCATTTATTAAGAAGATAAATTGTATCGTTTGCATGTGCCCATCATTTTCACAAGTTGCTTGAGGCACAGCGACTCTGGACATAAGCATGGATTATTAATGTCTATAAAATGAGCTGAAGCACATAGCAGCAGGAGCTTCCCATCAAGGGCAGACTTATTTCATCATTGTCCTGGAGAACCCAAATACAACACTATTCACACAGTATTCACACTGTGACAATATACCGAAGAGAAGAAGGCATCACCGCTCCAGTGATTTTTTTTTTATATTTAAAATTAGTTTTGATGTATTTTTTGCTTTATATATTTATTTTTATTTTTATTTTTTTATTTATCTCAACCAACTAAATGAAAGAAAAGTTGCTTTGACAATTAGCTTAAATAGGTATACATTTTTATATTTTATTTCAGTTAACATACATTTTTTGTCAAGTAAGAAATGTTTTTATGGTTATATTTTACATAATTACTGCTCATATACTCTAGTCTGGAGTGTAAAGCTGTGAAAACAGACAAACGGAGTGAGATATCACAGTATATCGCATATGCATCTCAGCGATTTCACAGTTTACATATTAACACTGCATCTATTTACAGTCACTGTGGACGTATCTGAACTAAAATGATTAATGGCCAGTATTGACTGTATGCAAACACACAGACAACCTCTTTGTGTTGATATATAGCCAGTGGATACTGCACTGCCTGAACTGGGATATTAAAGCTTCTGCCATCCAGCAGGCTTCAGGCATGAGTCTAACACCAGACAGAAAGAGTTATATCTCAAATCTCTCTAATAGTTCCACAGGAAGTCACCCAGTGCACAGCCTTTATTTGCTTTATGTTTCCAGCTGAATGAGTCACCGTACGCAGCTGTCCCACTGATATCCACCCGGATGGGTTACAGTAATGTTGGGTTTCATGTCATCCAAGCTGTTTCCCGTGTTAATCAATACAGCCTTAAAAGCATGGAGTGCATGTACTAAAATCACTCTGTATGAAAGCTGATAAATGTAGCTACAAATTCATAGGATGCACTGTGAGATAGAGTAAAATGTTTTAGTAGCAAATTTTTTTTTAAAGACGTCTCTTATGCACACCAAGGCTGCATTTATTTGATTAAAAAAATACAGTAATTTTGTGACATATTTTACAAATTCAAATAAATGCTTTCTATCTGAAAATATTGTAAAATTTAATTTATTCCTGTGATGCAAAGCTGATTTTTCGGCATTATTACTCCAGTCTTCAGTGTCACATGATTCTTCAGATATCATTCTATTCTCATTTAATACATCCTTGCTGAATAAAAAGTATGGAGACAGTAATTTTTGACGATTTTTTTTTCATAGAAATATTTTAATGTTTTCTAACATTATATAAATGTATTTAACTTTTGATCAATTTAATGCATGATTACAGAATAAAAGCATTAATTTATTGCAGAAAAACAAAAAAATTCAGATTAAGAACATACAGTAAGATGTAGTCATTATAATAAAGAAATAAAACAGTGCTAATAAAACAGAGAAATCACAAGAGCTCTAGAAAGGAGATAATACAGATGTGCCATATTAATGCATCCAATCGATCTCTCATATCCCCAGTCTCCTTCATACAGGCAAGAAAACTATGAATGAAAATAAGCACGCCAACACATAGATCCATATAAAGCAATAATCTTTTCCAGAGTCTAAATACAGACAAACAGAATTACTCCGCTTTTTATCTAGAATTGTGACACCTCGGATGAAAGATGTGCACGCCTGTGAAATCCTGGGGTTTTCCCGCTAAATCCTTCCTGGGGGAAACTATGAAAAAAAAGGATTTCCACTGTTTCATATCATCCAACAAACATATGGAGGGAGACAATGGGAAAATGATTGGGAACATTATGCATGCGTGTGATATGCCAAATTTATTCTGTTTCCATCTCACTTTCCAGCACTTCAAAGTACATTTTTTAAGTAAAACAAGTTGTTAGAGGTGGTGAAACGTGAAAGATGTTTTGGCATTAATAATACAGAAACGAATGTTAAAAAGGGGGGGAATAAAGAGACAGAGAGGTAGACTTACACTCATCTCGCTCTGTTCCAGAAGCCTCTTTCTTTCTCTCATTCTTTCTGTCTGTGAGCGAGTAAACCTCCCTGTCCCAAACCAAACAGCTTCTGTCTAGACCACCAGTCCATCAGGGAAACTAATGCAAAACAAACAGAACATAATGGAGTCATGAAATGAGAATGGGATGACGGAGAACACATGACAACCAAACTGCAACAGAATGATGAGATCGAACAGACATCAAATGAAAATGGGTAAAATGACTCCAAACAAGGCAGAAATTAGAATCTCGTAAAGCAGAGGGATGGATATGCTTTTAGAAAGAGAAGAGAATTCTGAACCGGAATGCAATATATAAGCTAAGATTTCTGACTTTTTCCTTGCAGTGAACTCTGACTTAACATTGCGCGATTATATTTAAAAAAAAATTGCCAAAGAATACAAATCTAAACATATTTTCTGGTATTTTTTATTTTTATTTTTTATTTTTTTATTCCGAGAGAAAAAGTCTGAATTGAAAAATAAAATCCTAACAAAAATAAATTCATATCATGAGCATGATCAGAAATGATTACAGGACAGATTATCATTTAATAAAGGCTAATTTTCATGCACAATATTATGTAATGTCCTCAAAACACTTTAACCATAGTGCATGATTTGTAAACATTTAGAAATTTCAATCATAACCAGCTCAATGTGTATGACGTTTCTGAAGTAAGCTTGCTTGTAAGCTCACCTGGTACAGCAGTGCACTTGCAATGTAAACCACAAAAGTCCCATGAAACACCAATTACGGTAATAGAGCTAAATATATACATACATACATACATACATACATACATACATACATACATACATACATACATACATACATATATATATATATATATATATATATATATATATTGGAAGCAAACTAAAATGGCATGGTTGCTTCAGTAAATGCATGTTTATCTCAGATTTGTTTTTGATAACACAAGTTTTAAAGTAACGTTTATATTTCAACAACTACCAAAGTGATAAAACACTGCTAGATTCATGTTCATCATGTTTCGGATAAAACTAAACACACTTCTAGCATCATTCATTCACTGGATATTTCACTTCGAAAGTATCGTGCATTGTGCAAAAAGCTTAAATTAAATCTGCAAAAATTATGGTGCAAGCTTGTTTTTCTAATGAGCCTTGGTTGGAAAAATACCCAATAAACTCAAAACAAACTCTATTCTAGATACACACACACACAAAATGACAGTCTATTATTAATCACAAAACACCCCCCTTCAGGGTGATATGAGATTTATTACCATGACCATACATTATCCCTCACACATTTATCAACAACACAATATGAAATCATACCACATGATAATACGGCCATGAAAAAGAGCTAAAGCAAACACCATGAGGATGGTCAGAAATCATAGGTACTGTATTTGGTTGAAGCTAAGATGCCACTGAAAGTGACAAAACTGCCCTGGATATGTAAAATACACACAGAAAAATGGTCCAGCAAGTGTCTTATTTTTTAGGCCTACATATATTGCATAAAATATCAGCTAGAAAAACACTGTGACAACTGCAAAAGTGCAAATACATTCAAATGCATGGTGACAGATTTCAGCAGAGCCCTGCATAATTCAACACAAGGATCTGCAAATGATTTTGAATGTATTCCAGCAGAGCGTTTATTTTGTTATGATAAGTTATACATTATTTAAACACAGTTTTGTTGTTTGATATTTATTTAATTGGTCTCTTAGTTCTGAAACTGTATGTCACAGTGGAAATAAGAAAAAATATGAAAAGTTCTGAATAAAATTTCAATTAAACCATCATACAGCAGATAATCTCCAACATGCAGACACAAGTGTTTCTAAATGTAGAAAATAATGCAATCTTCATTTTTTCAAATGCATACAGTTTGACTCTGCTCATTAAACCAGGATATATGCAAAACATTATATTAACACTGAGAACATTACACCTGGATCCTATTTTGAACCTAGAGCATATTCCTTGAAAATAAATATTTGCTGAAAATATACTCACCCTCAGGACATCCAATATGAAGACAAGTATGTTTCTTCATCACATTTGGAGAAATGTAGCACTGCATCACTTGCTCAGCAATGGATCCTCTGCAGTGAATGGGTGCCGTCAGAATGAGAGTCCAAATAGTCCACAAGTATTCCACACCCCTACAGTCCATCAATTACCATCTAATGTAGTGAAAAGCTGCAACAACAAATCCATCATTAAAGTATCCTTGAGCGGTTTGGATTATTGTCATGTTTTTATCAGCTCTTATTCTGGCGGCACCCATTCACTGCAGAGGATCCATTGGTTATAAAGTGATGCTACATTTCTTCAAATCTGTTCCCATAAAGAAACACAAGTAACTACATCTGGGATAGCCTGAGGGTGAGCACTTTTTCATTTTTGGGTGAACTATTCCTTTACGATATGCAGGTCTACAGTAAATTGTCTGGATTTTTGTCTCTCATTTGACCCTAGATGAAGTATTCAGGTGTATTTCAAGCGAGTGCATCATGACTAAGAGAAAGAACCTGCTGAGACACTGTAAACTCTCTCTCTTTCTCTTCTGGAGAGCTGTTACTGAAACTCCCGCAGGGAGGATAGATTCAGTTCACAGGCTTTATGCTTTTACCCTGAAAATTTCAAAGATTGTGCCTGCAATCAATAATTGAACACAGCTTTAACACTGAGGTTTGTGTGCAACTCTGGTTCTCACAGCAGAATCTTTTATAAAGAAACCGTCTGGGTTCAGTTCAAAGCTTTAAAGCTGAACAGACTGTTGAGCAGTTAGTAATACAAACTGAGGAAACTGACTTTTAGACCTTTTTCAGCTACTGGGACATTTCTGAGCACTTAACAAAGGGGCAAGCTTGTGAAAACATCTAAAAGGTTGATACACCATGAAAAAATAATGTATTTCTCTTTTTTGGATTTTCCGACACTTTCAGAAATCAGACAGATTAATATTCAGGTCTTTACAGAAGCAAAAAAAGCCTTTGCATACAAAAACATCAAATTATTATAAAAATACATAAATAAAAAGCTAAACATGATTATGAAATGAAATGAAATATTTATATTTTATTTCAGCTAGTTGCCAAAGCAAAATGTATTTATGTTTTAATTTAAGCACTAAAATAAAATAAAAACACACAGAAATGAAAATCATTAAACTACAGAGACATACAAAAAGCTAAAAACAAATGACAACAGGTTGCTTATGTTCCTATTCTAAAATGCATGACTGTAAACTGGAATGTGACAGATTCAAAAAAGTTCAAAACACATCAACTAGGAGTCTCCTCATAGTTATGTCATTCTAGAAAAAGAGCGTATTCGCAATATAAACAGTGCTGAACATTAAACAAGGTAAAGGTTGCATGAGTGGGTGGACAAGAAAACATGAAAGCAATATCTTGTGAGAGGGATACGTGTAGCAGTGAAGTGTGTCCCAGGAGCCGCTCGTGCTGCGGTTAAGTGGAGGCCGTAAAAGGCCAGTAACGGGCCGGTGAGAGGTGTGAGCTCTGGGGCGAAAGTGCACTGAACATATACAGAACAGAATTCAGGTCATTGTGTCAATGCAACATCTACACCTACACCAGCTGCTAGACTACAGATCACTACAGATCATGTATCAGGACCGCATGGACCCGCAGCTCACCCGTTTCATTAGGATGCTGCCCAGAGGGTTACAAACAGATACAAGAATGCTAATTAGATTCTTGTGTTTCCTTGCCAGGAATAACAGTCGCTGGCTTCTTAGAGGTCCTATAATAAAAAGAGTTCATGCTCTTTGTAATTTTCTTGTCTCTAGATATGTCCTGTTTCCCTTATTCAGTTCAAGTCTCTGGGATTATAAAAATCATTCATTTTGATGTTAACACATGTCCAAAACTATCCAAATTATTTCAGGAACTGTTCATGTGAAAATATCACACTGCAATTTTATTTATTTTTCCTTGTTTTCCAGTGCGAACATTTTAATTTACTTGAGAGGCAAGATGACTCTTAACATTTATCAAAAATATCTGCCAATAAGGTAAGAAAATGGCTTTTTCTTTGAATTAAGTATATTCTTCTGATGCCAAATTCCTCTCTTTTAAGCATAAACTCACTTCTGATTAATTTTTAGAAAACAAGACGTAATGTCTTAAATTATTTTATATTTACAGCTTACAGTATATACAAGTAAATGTATCTTGATTTAAGATTGTTTAGATATTTATACAGGAAAAGTAATTATTTTTTTTCAGTTCAATATTTAAGGTTAAGTGTTTGTTCAATTCACTAACTTGAAATATACAAAAAAAATAAACATTTTTCAAATTTGTAAATACAGATTATCGAAGTACATTTAGCAAGAAAATACTCTTTCAGTCTTTCTACCTAAAAAAAAATCGAACAAATCACGTTTAATTTAATTTTTTAATTGCCATTTCTTTGTATTTTTCTTATTAATTTTACTAGTAGTATTTCATTGAAAACTGTTTTACAACATTTTTAGTGCAAAACAACACTAATTAAATCCTCTACGAAAACACCAATATGTATTATTATTATTATTATTATTATTATTAAACCAATAAAAAACTTTTTGAGTTATTTTTTAAATCTCTTTTACAGAAGTGTCCAGGCCAAGATATGCAGCAAAAGAAATGTGCACACAAACCCAAATACAATTAGACCAACATGGGATATTAAAAAATTTAAATAGCAGACAGAGACCAGAGAGAAACTAACAAGCCATCTTAAAACTATTAATTCATTTCTTTGTTGATTCTAGTCATATGTTAACTGTAGGGTCCAAAAAACCTCTTGGCAACATTCAGAACATCATCATCTCAATCCTGAAAAACCCAAATGTCCCAGAATAACAACTGGACATGATCTGCATGTGTAAAGTAAATGCATGGAAGGGCTGAATGGATTCTCACGCTGTGAGAGCTCCGAGTCAAGCTGGGGTCTTCCACTCTGAACACCACAATCAGTCCTCATCAGTGTTAGATCTCTGCCAAGAGAAGCATATGTTCATCCAGAGAGTGTGAGCGCCGCCGACGGGGAACAAATTCTCGCTTCTGGTCAGCGCTGAGCCCGACAGATGATCTTAACCCGCGTGACAGTCGACTAATTGTTTTATTCATGCCTGCAGACACTGACTACTTCTCCTGTCGCCTGGCTGATGAAGCAAAGCATCAACTACAAGCTATTCTTACATATCACTGGACACTCTCAGGATACACGCTCGGCCGCTGTGTGGAGCTAATCACAGGCGATTATACATATACTGAACAGAACAGAGCACAAATATGATGATTTATTACTTGGAAATGCTGTAATCTGACTGAAAAAACATGCAGCCTAGAAACCGTCTCTAATCTAATAATTTCTATGAAAATGCTATTTAAAATTAATGTTCCACTTTATATGACCGGTTAAAGTTATTCTGCACCAACAGACTAAACTATGGCAGTAAATAAACCCAATTAATAAACACAGATTAATTGCAAAAAATCAGTCAACATATACATTCTGCATTCCCGAAAAAATGGAATTGAATTGAAAATATTATAATTAATATTTTAGTGACAATGACACATATTCTACCAAGAGAAAACTGGGAAGCAAATTGCAATTAACCGTTATATGCAAAATGTCAAAATGCAAAACAACTTTTTCTATATGCTATGTTTTTTGTGAGATACTACAATTTACGTGGTGGGTCTGTATCCACCCATTCGTCCTCATGCTGTATCTTGATGACATGTCTGTGATTCTGCACTTGGTTAAAGCATCTGAATCCTAATGCTGGTGCTCATAATTTGTCATTTATTCCTATTCAACTGCAGAGCTTAACAGACCACATCAGACCAATACAACCCCTCACCAGAACACACACGCTTCTCAGTCAGCATGAAATATGAGCTTAGAATGGCTCAAATATTGACAACATCCTGAAGACAGGACTGAAAGTGCATGCAACATGCTACAAAATCAAGCCCAAGCTGGATGCAGCAAAACCAACCCAACCAGACCGAGGCTTGTTTTCCTCTTGCAGAGGTCATTCAAGTAAATTAATTACAAGCTCTATTGATTTCACACTCTCCAGCCCGAAGTGAGCCCGTCATTCTGCTGAAATGAACTGTTTGGCATCGTTACACAGATGGTTAGAGGATACTGAACGAGCCGTAAAGCAAGAGAAAGAAAACATTGTGTTTCAACTGAGCTAGAGCTGCTTGACTTGATGGACATATAATGTGACCCTGGACCACACGACCAGTAATAAGAGTCAAAGTTGAATAAATAAGCAGAATAAATAAGCTTTCCATTGATGTATGGTTTGATAGGTAGGTCATTATTTGGCTGAGATACAACTGATTGATAATCTGGAATCGAAATAATGAGAAATTCACCTTTAAAGTTATCCAAATTAAGTTCTTAGTGATGCATATTGCTAATCAAAAAATAAGTGAAGGTAGGAAATTTACAAAATAGCTTCATGGAACATGAAATGTACTTAACATCCTAATGATTTTTGGCATAAAAGAAAAATCGATCATTTTAACCCATATTTTTGCCTATTGCTACAAACATCCCCGTGTTACTTACAACTGATGTTGTGCTCCAGGGTCACATATGATACATGTGCAATAGCTCAGTTTATGAGTGCATGATCTCCGGAGTCAAAACAAGCACATGATGTGCATCTGATCAGTACATGTGACGCCCAGCCTCTTACCTCCACACTTGTCCCATCTGAAGGATGTGCACACATGCATGCCAGATCCAAATGGAGATCACACAGCACCTGTCCCTGCCGTAGATGCGCGAGCTCAGATCCGCCGTGGCTTTTCTGCTGAGCCCCTCCACGGCCACGAGCCCGCCGCCGGCGTAATCCTGGACGAACCACCTGAAGCTCAGGATCTGGACCAGCACCGACGGCACCAGCACGAAGAACAGCGTGAGCCCGAACCACAGATAGTCCCGTTTGAAGTAGTAGTCCAACGCCAGCCACAAGTCCGTGCCGACGTCCCAGAAGAAGACGAGCAGCGCGAGGACGATCCAGAGGCAGTCCAGCCACAGGCGCTCCTCCCGCTGGTGCTGATGCTGCGGCCGCCTGCTTCCTCCTCCTCCTCCTACAGCAGCAGCAGCAGCAGCAGCATCCCTGTCTCCCAGCAGCGACTGCAGACACGCGCTCCTGCAGCCCCAGTAGCACGACGACGTGTTGCAGCAGTGGCAGATGTGTATAGCCGCGCTGTCCAGCGCATCCTCGTCGCCGGCCGCCTCGTCCAGGTTGTGCAGCTGGGCGAAACCGGTAACGACCCCCAAGCCATCGGATTTTGCTGCCATCTTGCTCTCTGGAACGCTTCACCCCCCACCTTCCCCTCCTTCCGCGCTCCGTGACGTCACTTCCGCGATACCTGTACTGGAGAGTGTGTGTGTGTGTGTGTGTGTGTGTGAGAGAGAGAGAGAGAGACGACGATGCTACTTAAAATTGTTTGTGGGGCTCATGAATAATTTACCAGTTAAAAGTCTTGACACGTCCTGTGTAAGGAAAGATTTTCACATTTCACAATAATAGTTGGAAATATCGTGTAATAAGATATACAGTGTATTTACTAAGATATTTTGTATATTAAAAATATGTATAAAAAGGATACATGTGTGAGTGAGTGAGTGAGTGAGTGAGTGAGTGAGTGAGTGAGTGAGTGAGTGTGTCTGTGTAGAGAGAGAGGTTTGTGTATATATTTATATACTTTATATATTTTAAAAAAATATAAATGAATACATAAAATCTGTTTTTATCAATTGTATGAATACACATTTCTCACTCTGATCATTTTTTTTTGATAATTTGATATATGATTATATATATTATATATTTCTGTACACAAACTTTAAAGTTTTTTAACTGAACAAACAAACAAATAATTAAATTTACAGGCAAACACATAAATAAATCACTATTACCATAAACCATAAACCATACATTTTATTTGCAACACTTTTATAAACACAATTTTTTTTTTCAAAGTAAAATTTCTGTATATATATTTAAAGGTTAAATATATAAATATTTCCCCCTCATTATTGTCCCAAAAAAATCATACTTTCATAAGCAACGAATATTTCTCAATGTGGGTTTGATTATGAAAGTCCATTTCTGTACACAAACCTTCTGACTACAAAATAAATAAATAAATTCCACCCTTATATTGTTTGTAAAATAACATTTATTTATTTATTTAAATGTATATTTGTAAATAATTTATTATAAAAAATATTTCCACCAATATTGTCCAGAAAAAAAAAACGAGTTTAACAAGTTGACTTTTTATGACATTGGAAACCTCCTGCCATTGTCATTGGGTTTTCTGCAGAATTTAAACAGCAAAACATTCATGAATTTATTTATTTGAAGACACGTGTATTATTGCTCAATTCATATTTAAACCGGTTATTATGTTAAAGGAAAAATGCTGGGGAAAGAAACCGCCTCCTTGAACACAATCTGTGAGCTCCACTGCAGTTGCTTTCAGCACAACAGGAATTTCCTAGATTAGCAGAGCACAAGCAAAACCCTCTGTCACAGGAATATGACAAAAGCCCCCATCTTTATTTCCGTCCCAGTGGAGAGAGTCCAAATCTTCAAACAGACACTGCGCCGCGTCTGACAGAGATACTGGGAGGCTTAACCGCTCTGAGCTAATTAAACTGTCATGAGAAAACCAGAAGAGTAGTGGAAACCTCATTTTCAGTAACAGGGAAAAAATGCCCAAAAGACTCTGAATGCGTGCATTATTAAACCATAGGAAAGAAGAAGAAGATGATGATGAAGAAGAAGAAAATACCTTATTTATTTAAAATCAACAAAGATGCTTTTTTTCATTTGCTGCGGGTTTTTATTTATTTAATGAATAAAAACTATATTGTTAAAGGGGTCATTGAAGGCATAATTCACAAACAGTGCACACATCCATCCTATAATGATTCAAAATCAACCCAATGATTTAAAAAATCCCCTTTCTCAAATCAGGCTGTTCTGAGCTTCCTGTCAAAGTGGCGTAGATCCCCAAAGTGACATTTTCCTCCATTACAGTGTACCATTAGAATAATTTTGATATTTTAAGGTACAAAACATAAAGTTGCCTTAAATATATTTTGAGTAAAATGTTTTAACGAGATTTACGTTCCAATTAAATGATGATTTAAATTATATAAAAAATAATAATAAAAAAAGATGATTTAAAAAGAGATAAACATTTGTATGTGTAATTAGTTCCAGTTCTTTCATCACTTTGCAAATGTATGATCAAGTCAAAAGTATTGCATGTTGCTGTAGTGGACACTTTGAACTCAAAAACATTTGCATAAAAGAATAAATGTAAAACTGAAAATAGGTATAGAGAAGGAATGACTGATACAAAACTGTTCAGAGAGTGTCCAGCATCATTCTTCCTGACTGCAAAAGCAAAACCTATTTACACAAAATATGATTTGAAAAGCACATATGCTTCCCTGTTCAGAAGAGAGACTATTCTCTGCAGCGTGCTTGAGAACAGCTACTAAATACAAATGCACAAGGGCATGACATTTTTATGAAAGCTAATGTTGTGACTGTAGGGGCAGTGAATACTACAAGTGAGATAATTGCCTGCAGATCCCTGGAGTTCTGGGCTGCTTATGTGCTGCTATTGAAGCAGACAATAAATGTATTTCCTGCTTGACTGCTGCACACACAAATGCTCGGTGACAGTTCTGCTCGTGTGCCCTAGTGAGCCACCAGATGTCACTGTTGTTGTTGGTGATACAGTACAGTATGTGCTCTCCTGTCTACTGTCTGATCCCACCCTTCTTGTTATCTCATTATTGTTTTTTAGTTTCTCCACCTTTGTCTCCCTCGTTACCCTCCTCGTTTGTCTCCCTATTTATTCTCCTGGTGTCTGCAGTACTATGCTGATATATTGTTTGTTTGTACCTGTCCCGTCCCGTCCCATCCCATCCCTCGGGGTAGTAGTGATGGGCAAATAAAGCCTCATGAAGCGAAGAGGCTTTCTTGACTGTTTCAGGAAAAGATTCAAAGCTTTGCAAATGTCAAAAACAGCGTCTTCTGGTGGTTAATAAAAAATAGTAGCCAAAAGCCTGTCAAAGACACTCTGTGGGTTGAAGAACGGACCACAAATAAAAGTCTAGCAGTGTGTGTGTGTGTGTGTGTGTGTGTGTGTGGGTGGGTGGGTGTTTGAATTTCTCTCTCTGATAAAATAACTGGTCAATTATTGTGGCGTTAAATGCCAGTATGAATATTATGATGTAAATAGAAGAATATTGTACACATATATGAATGGCATATGCCAAATATTTTTAAATATTTTTCTGAAATAAAGTTTATTCTTCATATTACTTGTATGTTTTGTTTATCATTTAAAGGCCATTTCTCCCTGCATTTGAGTCGTGGCCTCATCTTTACCCACAAACCTGACACTCATGCCGTGAAAGACGCTCAAGACATACAGCATGGCCACTGACATGAGACTGTGTCAAAGATTCTTTGGACTCAAGCCAGATCCCTAAATTCTAAACCTTTCCTTCTTTACAACTGCAACTGATGATATAATTAAAATATTCACACACTGTATAAATACGAACGGTATATACGTGGTAAATATATTTAATTCACATTTTTTCCTCATTTAAAATAAATATATATTAAAATATAATTATTTTTAAATATATAATGTATTCAAATATTATTTAAATAAAATATATGATATAATATTTTTATTAAAATTGTTCAGCTTTTTTTTTTTTTTTTGGTGTGCCATTAGTTTTTTTTTTTATAGTTTATATATATATATATTATTCAATAATCAGTGTAACAGTTTGGTTCATATTTGGTATGGTTTTTGTTACTCTTTTGCAAGTGAGTGGTGTAAAAATGAGGAATGTGACTTATGAAAATTCCCACAAGCCTGATTGGGTGCTAAATGTCATGCAGGTGTGGGAAAAGCCCTTTGTTAAACAAGCCCTACAAGTCTTCCAGCACATCACGGTGACACACAGTCTATGTTCAAGGGTTCACTGAGTTCAACACTTTATATAAATAAATGAGAATAGATGTTCAGATTCTGTAGTACTCTTGCTTGTTATTTACAAGACAAACAGAGGTAATTTCCACTGGCTCCTTGTGGAAGACATGGAATTGATTCACTTAGACTAAATAAATGGTCTGAACACAATAACCTCTCTGAGTCTGCTGTCTGAGGAGAAGCTAAAATACTATCATCAGTCATTCATAAAAAAGAGTATTTGTGTTCATTATTACTCTGCTTTACATTATAATGCTGAATTCAAGTACCAAAGTTTATGTGTATATATATATATATATATATATATATATATATATATATATATATATATATATATATATATATATATATATATATATATATATATATATATATATATATATATATATATATATATATATATATGGCAGGGAAACATAATCTCTGTCATTTGAGTAAGACATAAAATGCCACATATTCATCATAATAGAGCTGAAATAAAGACACAAGCCATTTATAATGTTACAAGATAAAGAAGACCCATTTATATTTTTTTTATTTTTTTTTATAACTAATCTCATAAAATATGTTGTTGAAAATATGAAACTTAAGAACTAATTATAATAAATTATAAATACAGATCATATCAAAGCAAGTGAAAAGTTTTTTTTTTTGTATCTTTCTCTAAAATAAACTTCACTTCCTTTGTCTTTATAATTTTTTAATGTTGTATTAAATTACATTTAAGTCTGTCTCTAAAAGTTTTGAGGCCACTATAATAACAAAACGAAGCTAATGTACTAATCATTGTATATAACGTAAAGTGGGCGTGTCTCGGTTTGACTGACCAATCACAGCAGAAAGCGGCTCTCGCTCACTATAGAGACCTGTAGCTGATGCAATACTGATGGTCAAAGAAGAACTGATGGTCAGTCCCGTCAAAGACATTTACACCTGATCCTCTGCAACTCATATGCAGTTGCATAAGTAAGCGCATACAGGTCTTTAACCTGTTTCTTTCCCTCTTTTATTCTAGACATTTGGGCGGTGAGTAAATCAATATTCTCTCATCTATGTTGTCAACACTTTATAGTTTATTTCTGAATGAATGACGTGATAGAACGTGACGTGATAGAATGTTTCACTGTAACAGCGCGTGTTTCCGGAGCCTTTGATGTTCCCGCCGCCGCCGAACTGAGACATTGTAACAGATTCCAGAAGAATCTGTCCGGGGATTTAAAGCATTTCCGAGGTGAGGATCTTGCTTGACAGCCAGACACTAATGCTGTGACCGAGAGAGTCACCGTTGACCTTCATGCAGCTCAGTTCAGTTTAATGTGTCTTTAAAACAAGCTGTTTCAGATTCAGATCAGACTAAAAAGTAAGTAATGCTACTTTATAAGTGCTGAGAAGTTTTAAACTACGTGTGGTGATAGTAATACACCCAAAAGAGTTAATATACCTTGATTTTATGGTTTCTATTAAAGTGTTATAGCCTTGAACAGAAGCTGGCAGCACAGGGGTGTTTAATGCCCCAGGGCTTGATTCTTTTGTTCAAACTAAGAGATTTGAGCTTTTTGATTTATATGGAGGCCACTTTATAACTTGTAAAAGTTGGAAGTAAGATATGTAATAAGTTTAGCATGTGCAGGATGGTGATGCATCAGCCAATGTGCTTATATAGGAGAAATGAACAGAAATATTTAGTCATTTAGTTTTCATTGCACAAAATGTAAAATTGTTTAAAGAGGTCATCTTACCCATTACTTTAGATTCTATTAATATTTATATTATATTAAATGCAATAAATTGTCAAATACTGAAACAGCTCTTCTATTCAAATTGTATTTTGACAATTTAATTGAATAACTGATTACGGACTAACCAGAATCCCAGTAAAAGAGATTCAGTTGAAAGGTAAATAATTCTATGATTTACAGGCATATGAACATTTAGTTAATTGCTCATATTTTAATTTAAGATGTGTCAGTAAACTGATTGATTTCACTCAGTGGTCCTATAGGGTTTAATGAAAATTGAAGATGTCTGAGATGTACATCTAATTCATTACAATATTGAATAATAGCTCCATTGACTGTAATAAGTAGTTCAAATAAGTAGATTTAAAATAGTAAATTGGTGCTCTGGGTCCATTCTGTGTCAGTTCTGGCTCATAAAATGAAAACTATAAACTAAATATTATTGTGTCCACAAATCTCTCTTTTACAAATAGACACAAAACATAATACATTGTCATAGACAATTAGCCTTCTTTCCCAGCACACAAACGTAATACAGAAGTATTATTTCTGGATGTGCATTTCTGTGTATCTGCCTTATTTTGCAATGTATAAGTTTTCTGCATGTCAGAGACTCCATATTCATTAATATAGAGGAATAACAGAGTGCAGCAAATAACAAAAGCATCTGTGCTACAGACCAGTGTGTTTATGATAATGATAATGAATTAAAGTCATTATAAAACACCAGTTTGCAATATAATTCAGCTTAATGGACTATTATTGTATACAGTTAAAACAACTGGAAGTGAATTAACCCGGAAGCCGCACACATTCAATCTTAGAAAAAGCAGCAGCGCTCTTAGATTAAAAATAAGGTGGATGACGATGCTCTTTATTCATCTCTCTGTGTTGACAGTAGTAGAAGATGTCCTGTCTGAGAGCTGTGAGAGGTCTGGCACTCGCCGGTGGCTTTCAGTCTCTCGCTCTTTTATCTCGCCGTGTCAGTTTCTCTCCGCGCCAAGTCGCATCAGATGCCAGTTTTCACTCGGTGTCCTTCTCTGAATCTGATCATCCCAGAGTTCTCATTACCGGTATGAGAGCAGGAGACAAGTGATTGCTTTTGTAATGCACCGTTTATTGTGTAATCCTATTTATAAAGATTGTCTTTTTGTAATGATGCTTTGAGGCCTAAATGGGTGTTATATAAACCTTTAGATGTTTCCCTGGTTACCACATCCTGAAGCATGAAACATAGTCTCCATGGCAACACATCACTGATGATGAGATTTAATCATATTTTCTGTCTGTTTTTTTATTTCAGGAGGTCTGGGTCAGCTGGGAGTAGGGCTCACTAAACTGCTCAGGTGAGACTGAAGCACTTTCAGATGATTTTAGAACATCAGATAGATGGCCCCGCCCCCATGACATTTTAACCAACCAGGTGTCACCATGTGAAAGGCAGATGGGCAGCTGTTTCTGATTGGCTTAGAAAGTGCAGAGACTCTTTGTTAGCTGACTACAGAATCTAGTGTTGTCATAGAAATATCTGACAGGCTATAAGGAATTTTTAAGCATGACATTCCAGAATGAAAAAAAATCTTATTTATTTCCCTTTTTATTTACAGGAAGCAGTTTGGAAAATATAATGTAATTCTGTCTGATATCAGGAAACCTCCAGCTCATGTTTACCAAAGTGGTGAGTGTCAGTATATTCACACAGTGGGCAACGTCCTAGAAACTGAAACATTTCTTCTCTAAAAGTGATGTATGTGTATGTAGAATTAATTAATAATATATTGATCTATATTTTAAATTTAAATATATTTTATTTGTAGAATATTTACTAACATAGGTCTCTGTAAATGTGAATATTTAAATAAAATATATAATAAAATAAAATGACAAAAATAAATAATAATGTTTATAATGTATAAACTTTGATACAACTCTTTCTGGATATATATATATATATATATATATATATATATATATATATATATATATATATATATATATATATATATATATATATATATATATATCATTCTATGCATATGTAGATATTTCATATTTAAAATATATAATACAATTTGCAAATATAAATAAAAATATATTTAAATATATTTAGTATATATAATTTTTTAATATTTAATATATATGAAATATTTAAATTAAGTGCATTTATATGCATATTATTTTTATTTAATGATTTATTTTGGACTTGTTTTGAATTTTCATCTCAGGTCCCTTTATATATTCGGACATTTTGGACTACAAGAACTTGCGTGAGATTGTTGTAAACAACCGCATCTCCTGGTTGATACACTACAGCGCCCTACTGAGTGCAGACGGAGAGGCCAAAGTGTCCCTCGCTCGTGACGTCAACATCA
This sequence comes from Carassius auratus, assembly GCF_003368295.1. Classification (NCBI taxonomy): domain Eukaryota; kingdom Metazoa; phylum Chordata; class Actinopteri; order Cypriniformes; family Cyprinidae; genus Carassius; species Carassius auratus. Next base: position 25,394,931 of record NC_039259.1, on the reverse strand, counting down.
CTGGTTAGTCACCGGGGCCAGTCATCTTCAGCCACTTTTCAGTGCTAAGGTACACTGATGTTTCTTTTCTTCTTTTCTCATTTTTAGGGTTGCACAATGTTCTTGATGTCGCAGTAGAACATGGGCTCCGTCTCTTCATCCCCAGCTCTATTGGAGCCTTTGGCCCCATGTCCCCTCGTAACCCAACCCCGGATCTGTGCATCCAGCGCCCACAAACCATTTACGGAGTGTCCAAGGTTCACGCAGAGTTAATGGGAGAGGTCAGAGTGCTTTTGAGAGAACACCTGCAAATACTGAACCTTTGGTGGGACTTTTAGCATTATATTAAATGAAAAAAGAGAGTACAAGTCTGATACAGTATGTACCTGCAAATATGTCAAACTTATCTTAATGCATATTAATGTTTCTAGCTTTGTTTTTCTTGACTGTCCGTGCAACAGCTTTGTGATGCGTTATTCAAGGCTTTACATTTCTGTGTTGTGTATTACAGTATTACCATCACAGGTATGGTCTTGACTTCCGCTGTCTCAGATACCCTGGAATCATTTCTGCAGACTGTCAACCCGGCGGAGGAACTACAGGTAAACTGAAAGAAAACTGAATGTGTTAGATATAAAAAACAAGTAATTAAAACTTAAATTAGAGAATGTTGCCGTGTTCTTACTGTCTATTAAGTATTAAGTGTCTATTCTACTGTCTTACTATAAATAAAGCTGAAATAAAATAGAAATATTAGAAAACTAAAAATGCTGCCTTGTGGTTTTGGAAACTAAAGTTATAAAAATTTGAATAAAGCTTAAACTATTAGATGAAACACTTGATCTTAGAACATTTGAAAATGTTGCTGTGTATTGTTATTGTTAAGTATTAAAAAATGTAAATGTAAACAAAAAAAAGTTACATGTAAGCTTAAAATCTGAAAATGCTTAAAATAGCTTAAATGAAATAGAAATATTAGATGAAAAACATAAAAAATGAAAGAAAACAAAAATGTAGCCATGTGTTGTTATTGTAAACTAAACGTAATCCAAAGTAAAATAAAACTGAAATAAAATATTAGATGAAAAATTAAAAATGTAAAACAAAATGATAAATGTTGCCTTGTGCTGTTATTGTAAAAAAAGAATATTAAACGTTTACATAAAAAAAAAATTCGATGAAAAACCCCAAACTTAAATACATTTTTTAAAAAAATGTTTGCTTGACGACAACTGTAATAAAAATAAATAGAAATATGAATGAAATTACACAATTGAAGCTCTAAATTAACTAACTGAAAATGTAAAACTAAAAGCTAATACAAAATATGAATAACTTTTATAATGGTAAATAATGCATAAATATCTGTGTTAATGCATCAGTGTAAACACTTTTGCTTCCATTTTTTTACATCTCTTCTATTAGACTATGCTGTTCAGATCTTCCATGATGCTGTGAAAACGGGTAGCTGTGTGTGCAATCTGAGGCCGGACACGAGACTCCCCATGATGTTCATCGATGATTGTCTGAGAGCCACGCTGGAGGTTCTGGAAGCTCCTGCTGAGGCGCTGTCCATGCGAACATACAACATCAGCGCCGTGAGCTTCACTCCAGAGGAGCTGGTACAAGAAATCAGGAGGCACCTGCCAGACCTGCAGGTCACCTACGAGACTGACCCAGTTCGACAAGCCATTGGTGAGACTCACACACATCTGTCATCGGCCATCCAAGATGTAGATGAGTTTTTTTCTTCATCAGATTTGGAGAAACGTTGCATTACAGACACTCTGCGGTGAACGGGTGCCGTCAGAACGAGAGTCCAAACAACTCATAAAAACATCACAATAATCCACAAGTAATCCACAGGACTCCAATCCATCAGTTAATGTCTTGTGAAGAGAAAGGCTGCATATTTATAAGAAACAAAGCAATCATTGAGACATTTTGACATCAAACCATTGCTTAAATATACAGTAAGTCAGTAATCCATAATATTGCTTTTAGTGAAAAAGTAATATGGTCTGAATCAGGAGAGAAATATGCGCAGATCAAGCACTTTTAAAAAGATAAAACAGTCTAAAACTGCTCTAAACAAATATGTGGGTGGATTTTTATGTGAGAAGACAACAGTGGATGAACTTTCTCACTGGATGAAGCGTTATTATGGATATGGACTCAGCCAGAAATATAGCCAGAAACAATGGTTTACATTTTAAAATGTCTTAATGATTTGTTAATTTGTTTTAAATTCAAACATGCAGCTCTTCTTTTCTCAAGACATTAACTGATGGACTGGAATGGTGTGGATTATTGTGATGATTTTATCAGCCGTGTGGACTCTTGTTCTGACGGCACCCATTCACTTCAGAAGATCCATTGGTAAGAAAGTGATGTATTGTACGCAATTGCAATGTATTCTGATAATGCATCGCATAATTTTTGGTGGATATGCAATATATATATATATATATATATATATATATTTTTTTTTTTTCAATCCATCATTCCAAATAGTTTCTGTGTTATTTCTTCTAGCTGACAGCTGGCCAATGGTCTTTGACGACAGCAATGCCCACAGTGACTGGGGCTGGAAACACAACTACAGTTTGCCAGAGCTGGTTCAGACGATGCTCAACTTAACTGGCTCAAACTCCAGAATGCTTCAAGCCAACTGAACATCATCTGTCATCATGTGTCTGAATTTATCTGAAGTGTTTGGGACCTACTGTAATGGAACGGATGGTAATTGGGCTCTGCAGTATACTATGTAACACACTGAGTTTATGAAGGTCAAACTTTCTATGTAAGACATATTTGCACACTTTTCCTGGTGAAGTAAACCAAACATTTACAGGGTTCATTTATATCCTTATTCTTTTCAATCATCTTAATAACCTCCCTTGTTATATATTTAATATTATTTAAGCCTAAATTTGTTTGGTGGAATCTTTGTTCTGTAGCAATCAGTTTAAAATAATTTTTTTTTTAAATAAAAAAAAAATTATTTAGTTTTTTTTATCAGTGAATTTAGTAAATTCTGAGCTATGGGTTATTTTTTCTGCTAGAATAATTTACACTACTGTTCAAACGTCTGGGGTGAGAAAGATATTTTTAATCTTGAAAAAAAAAAATTTTATCGTGAGAGTGAAGACTGGTGTAATGATGCTGAAAATTTAGCTTTACCATCAATAAAAATACATTTTATATTACAGAAGAAAATACTTATTTTAAATTGAAATAATATTTGGTCTCACTTAAGGTCCAGTTCTATGCATTAACAAACAATTAACTATGACTTTTGCCTCAATAAACTCCTAATTTGCTGTTTATTAATAGTTAATAAGGCCGAATATGTGTTTTATACATACTAATAAACAGTCAATATGTTAATATTAGGCATGTTAATAAGCAACTAGTTAATGGTGAGATTTGGTAGCTATACTGAAGTGTTACCTAATATTTCACATTATTACCGTTTTTAATATATTTTTATACAGATTTCAAAAGTATAAAAATCTTACAGACTCTTGAATCGTAGTGGTGTTTAAAAGATTTTATGGACGAAATGCAATATCCATTATAAAACAACAATCCTAAATATGGTGCTATTGCTGAAAAGTGTTAGTTTCGTTCTCGTTTTCGTTAATAGGTTTTATTAAAATAATGTAATAACCTCATCATGGTGCTTACAGTGTATCTGGATTAGATTTGTGTTTGTACTTGAGAGGACATTTGATGTAATTATAAAGACTTGACATATGTAACTCCACAATATATATTTCTGTATCTTTGATTTTTGGTTAGTTGTTAATGTAATGCCAGCAAAAGATTATTGAATAAATTTTTAACAATCATTTGAGAATCGGTGTCTTCGTCATTTAATGCAATCTTAAAGGAATAGTTCAGAGTTCCCCCATAAATGTAAATTATGTCATTTACAAACCTGATTTTTTTTGCTTCTTACTTCAGAAAAAATATATATTTTTTGAAGAAGAACATTAATCAGTTCCACAAACTGTCCTTTTAGGTTGTATAAAACAACCTTGGCTTGATTTTGGCCAGATGAAATTGCACAAAATGAAGTTTGTAATGAAATAGTGAAACCTCACTGCCAAAAAGTGCATATGTATAATGAAATGCAGTCAATAAAACCAGAGCTGCTGCTGGTTTTCTATGGTCACTGCAAATTTTTAGGAACTTCATCTATAGTAGGTGTGAATTTCCTAATTTATTACTCCATTTGGTCAACATGAGTTAACTGGATTTGTAGAAATCAACCGTATTAGCTGTAGTTTTGATGTGAACTCTACACACAACACATACATACAGAGCAGGTATTCATTTTTTATTTTCACAAATATCTCAAAATAGACATTTTATGCATCTGTATTTCAATTTCTCTTCTTCTTTGATTTTGTGGGAGTTGCCACACAGCTCTTTCCAGGTAAAACCGGTTGATTTGTAAGGTGTGTTTGTACCAGATGAGACTTCTGGCTCAACAGATCCTCTGTGAGACAAACTTCCTTCATCAGAGACTCCATGAGAATCTCTCCCTGCGACTGCAGAAAACTGCGCAGCAATTCTTCAACCTCCTACAGTAGACAAAATGAGACAAACATATCCTATTGTTCATTTTATTCCCAATGAGTTCCATTAAGCACAAAAAAGAACTTAATGAAACATTTGTATAATTAGTCACAATGAAACCCATTTGTCTGTTGTTTTCCATCAGACACAATGTTTTCCAGTGAGAGAATAGAGAGAAAACTGCTAAAAATCCCATTTATTTTCTCCAGAGAAACTGATTTTCGGTGATATAGCACATAAACCTCTGGAGGCAGACCTACCACGAGCTCTGAGGCTGTTAAGTGATGATATATGCTTCTGTAGAGGCCACAAGTCATAGTCCAAGTGTTATTTCAACTAGGACAAATATTTCTGGAACCAAAGCTGCTGAAAAAGTGGCCTTGGCTGTTGTGCTCAGCACGGTTAAATAACTTTTCTTCCTTTAATCCATCTTATCTGGTAACAACTGACAGCCTGCATCTCCATGAGATATTAAGTAAGAAGTGGTCGAGCTGTTAATGTGTTCAGTATGAGGTTATGACCATAAGACAATACACAACAGAAATAATGCTTTGTTGCTTGTCTCAGTATGAATTATTACTGCCTTCACATTTCACACTGTGCTACAAAATGGCAAAGTCTGCAAAATAGAGTTTTTAGGTCAATGCTGGCAGCGGTTACACATCAGAGCTGCTCACCAATAGCTAAAGATTAACTGTGATGATTGTTGAAAAGGTAACAGTGTGCCAACAGCTACAGGGCAGCTTAGGATCACAATCCTGATTATATCAGCGCTGAGCAGGAGCTACATTTCAGGATGCTTTCCAAACAATCCGCCTGCTTACATTTCTTCCTTTTGATAACAAGCTGTGATGTATGTTAATTTTGTCAGCTATTTTCATTTTATTCTTACTCTTAGTCCCATGCTAAAAATGTCCTTGTTAGTTTTTATCATTTTAAGTCAACCTTATCCTATTTAGTTTTAGTCGACAATCCCCTGGTTTCACAAACCAGGCTTAAACCTAGTCCCAGACTAAAATGTAAATCTGAGCTGTTTTAACTGAAAGAAACTTGCACGGACTGAGCTTGAAATATATCAGTGCCTTTGTTTTGTCTCAAGATGCACACAGGTGATGTTTTTGCTAAAGCATGTTAATAAAAATTACTTAGATGTCCTGAAATATGGCCTACCCCTGTCTTAGTCTAAACCCTGTTTTTGAAACCAGGCCTAAAAGTCTCAACATTTTAGTCTAGTTTCAGGTGAAGAAAACCTGAAGTATTTTCCTCTAGTTTGTCAATGAAAACTTGACATTTTAGCAATAAGATTATTATTATTTAACTGTACAGCAATATTAATTTTGGCAGCCTTTTTAAATTAAGTCTTAGTCTTATTCAAATGTACATTTTAATTATCATATTTAGACAAACATCTCAGGGGTTGGTTTTAATATTGGGGAAGTAAATCCAGACTTTGCTGAAGAAGCATTAACTAACTCTTCAGCAGCAACAACAGTATCATGTGCGTGTATGTTTGTTTGCGCTTGCCTTTTAAAACCAACATGTACTGCGCATGTCTACCGTATTTTTCGGACTATAAGTCGCACCTGAGTATAAGTCGCATCAGTCTAAAAATACGTCATGATGAGGAAAATATATATATATATATAAGTTGCACTGGACTATAAGTCGCATTTATTTAGAACCAAGAGAAAACATTACCGTCTCCAGCCTCGAGAGGGCGCTCTATGTTTTCAGTGTAGACTACAGGAGCACTGAGCAGCATAGAGCGCCCTCTCACGGCTGGAGACGGTTATGTTTCCTCTTGATTCATTTTTAGTTAATTTCTCTTGGTTCATATCAAATTAATTTTGATAAATAAGTCGCACCTGACTATAAGTCACAGGACCATCCAAACAGTGAAAAAAAGTGCGACTTATAGCCCGGAAAATATAGTACCCAACACGTACTATGCACACGCATGGCATCACAGTTTTCAAAGATTAATGTTTTAGGTGTTTACTTGGAAATGATAATTTCCGTTGTCGTTGTCGTGTAAACTAATAGGCAAAACGCATTAAAGGTTTCTAGTTTTTGGCTTAAAATGTTGTCGTGTAAACAGCCCCTTAGTATCTTTCACAGAAAATAGCTTCCATGTTGCAAAATAAGGTGGATACTGTAATTAAGTGATATCTTGTACCTGTCTGCTCATCTGTCCTTCATGTGGAAGTCTGTTTAAACTGGTCTGCAGCGCTGCCATCATCTGAGCTTCAGCCGTCTCTTTCAGTTCCTTGATTTCAGCTTCTTTTCTGGACTGAGCCAAACTCAGCTCTTTGAGATCCCGCTGATGTTCCCACAACACAGCGTCTGTTCCCTCACTGAGGGGCCGCGGGTGAGGGGGGCTTTCAACCTCCAGCTCACATCTGATGTGTTTAACACCCGTCTCACCGTTTAAAACCGCCTGATAGAGCCGCTGATGGGGAACATATGTCTTCACCATATAGTCCAGGAGAGCCGCATGATGAGCAGTGGAGAGTCCAGGCTCTATCTGAGATAAATGATCCTTGACAAGGCTAATGACCTCCGATGTCTTCAAACCTAACATGAATATTAAAATCAGAGATTATCTCAGTTATTAGTCAAAGACTCTAAGTTATAATAAACAGATCTTCTTAAGAGTAACGTTATTCTACAGAACAACCCCTTTTATCAGTCTCTATCTATTGATCTATCTATCTATAAAGAACTACATCTATCTATCAATCTATCTATCTATCTATCTATATATCTCTCTATCAAAAACAGAATCTATCTATCTATCTATAAAGAACTAAATCTATCTATCTATCTATCTTTCTATAAATAACTTTATCTATCTATCAATCTATCTATAAAAAACTTATATTTATATATCTATCTATCTATCTATCTATCTATCTATCTATAAAAAACTTCCATCTATCTATCTATAAATAACTAAATCTATCTATCTATATATGTAGGAACTAAATATATTGATCTTTCTCTATCTAAAAAACATAATCTCTATCTATCTATCTATCTATCAAGAGCTAAATCTATCTATCTATCTATCTATCTATCTATCTATCTATCTATCTATCTATCTATCTATCAAGAGCTAAATCTATCTATCTATCAAGAGCTAAATCTATTTATCTATCTATCTATCTATCTATCTATCTATCTATCTATAAAGAGCTAAATCTATCTTTCTATAAATAACTTTATCTATCTATCTATCTATCTATCTATCTATATATGTAGGAACTAAATATATTGATCTTTCTCTATCTAAAAAACTTAATCTCTATCTATCTATCTATCTATAAAGAGCTAAATCTATCTATCTATCTATCTATAAAGAGCTAAATCTATCCATCTATCTTTCTATAAATAACTTTATCTATCTATCAATCTATCGATAAAAAACGTATATCTATCTATCTATCTATCTATCTATGTAAGAACTAAATATATTGTAAATAATCTAAATATATATCTTTCTCTATGTCTATCTAAAAAACTTAATCTATATCTATCTATCTATCTATCTATCTATCTATCTATGTATCTATCTATCTATCTATCTGTTTGTCTAAAAACTAAATCTAGGAATTGCAGTATTGTCACCGAATGATGTGTATTTGTATAAAAAATGGCAAACAGAAAAAAACGCCAATTGTGGCATGTTCTGTATTTAAATACAGAGAAATAATTTTAACGGTATATTGGTATCAATAACAATACAAATTTCAGATTTCTGAAGATGAGTGACGCCATCAAGCTGAGCACACAGGTTTACAGTAACTGCATGTATCCTAATCAGAATAATGAATTCGAAATTTTAGTTATAAATGAAAGCAGTTTGCGTAATATTTATTTTGGTATGAACAACATAAGATAAAATAGCGTGCATAGCATTGTGGGCATCCTTGTGATCACGTGATAGGTCATCAGAAACACATTATAGCGACAGCAGCAGCAGTGATAACCCACCTGTGAGTTTGGGCAGGAGATGTTTGCTGATGTTTGCCACCTGTCCTACAGCTGACCACGACAGTCCTCGCCTAACTGCAAACATCACACTCTCATACACAAACTCCTGATGTAAATACTGGCGTTTATCGTCACCAGCAAACTCCGTCCAGTGAAAACAGCCGCTCAGACGCTCGATGCCTTCATCTCTCTGAAACAACACATATCATAAGAGCTTATAAGAGCTTCTAGACAACAGCTGCCGCGCGATAATGCGCCTAAAGCGTCATCCTTCACAGCTCATGATGGATCTAACGTTACTGAATCGTGACTTCAGAACGTGCTGCGTGCCTCCGCGTTTGTCAACAAGTGCGCGTGCGGGTAAGTGCCACTGCTTCTTCACTACATATCTGGTGTTTATTTGTGTGAGTTTACCTTCATCCTCGATATCTCCTGTATAATGCGTGCGTGGAGGCCATCACGAGACTGAGTGTTGTGTTTGTTGCCAGGGAAACCCAGAGGACTTGGTGTTCTAATGCATCTAATGTAACCTTAAACATAATGTTGTAATGTTAGCCTAATGTTAATTTCATAATATATGGTTTCATTATACTGCACCTTTTACCTGCTTTTCAAATAACATTAAAGTTAAAATGGTGGTATGGTTTCATAAAACTGCAGTTTTGACGCAATATTTGTTCAAGTCATAACAATATTATAATATTAACGTTAATATTGGTTTATAATAGTGTTGTCAAACGATTAATGGCAAAAAAAGTTTTTGCCTGCATAATATAGGCTATGTTTGTGTACTGTGTATATTTATTACGTAATTTATAAATACACACACTTGCATGTATATATTTAAGAAAAATATGTTATTTATATATTAAATATATCTGTATAATATAAATTATATATACAAGTAAATATTTTCTAAATATATACCTTATGTGTGTGTTTTTATACATAATAAAGATACACAGTACACACACACATTATGTAAACAAAAAGTTTTATTTTGGATGGAATTTATATTTTGACAGCACTATATTATAATTTACATTACAACAAACTGTTAGAAGAAAGGGATCATTGGGGTTCTATTAGTTTAATATGCCTATCCATTATACAGCTATGATTTGCGAACCCCAAACTGACTCAAATGATTTGCAATCCCCAAACTAACTCAAATGTTTCGCGAACGCTTTGAACTCCCGAACTGACTCAAATGTTTCGCGAACCCGCTTTGAACTCCCGAACTGACTCAAATGATTCGCGATCCCGCTACGAACTCCCGAACTGACTCAAATGATTCGCGATCCCGCTCCAACTCCCAAACTGGAGTCAGATGACTCAAATGAATTGTGATCCCGCTATGAACTCCCTAACTTATTCAAATGATTCGCGATCCCCAAATTGACTCAAATGATTCGCGATCCCGCTCCGAACTCCCGAACTGACTCAAATGATTCGCGAACTCGCTATGAACTCCCGAACTGACTCAAATGATTCGCGAACTCGCTACGAACTCCCGAACTGATTCAAATGATTTGCGATCCCAATACACATATTGCTATAAAAGTGTGCACATCGAGAGAAATAAACAGCAGATGTTCATGTTAACAACTTCTTTAACTTGGGCAAATGCTGCTAATACACATACATTTGTTAATAAAGTAAATTAAACGAAAACATGAATGTTTTAATGCTACTGGATAAAAATAAACGATCCACTCGAAAGTCTCTGCTCATCATGACAGGACCTGGATCAGTGAGCTGCGTCTCGGGCCGATGACGTCACTTCCATGGAGACATGTTGTACACGCCCCCGTCCATTGACTCCGCCCCCACATCAAAACAGTGCCATAAAGAGAGACGAGCAGAAAAGTGAAGCACAAAGGAAAAATGGTATTGCAAGCTCAAAATAGACTCACACTCAAAATAAAAGCAGCGTTGCAAATAAATTAATAGATATGACCACAGAAAATATGTATTGCAAAATCATTGCTTTCGCGCTGTTTCATTTGTTTTGCAATTCTTAATTTTTGATTGCAAAAAGCAAATGTATTTTCCTCAATACTTTAAATAAAATGTTTTAAATTTGTTTTTGTTTTTATTGTTTTTGTATATTTTAAACAAGGTAAATCTTTCTGATTTATTAAAATAAAAAGTCACATACATGGATTTTTCTAGGCTAAGCCCCGGATCTCCACTCACCCTAGAACCACCCCTGATTTTGTACATATTATTATAATCATTGTATTATAATATATACATATAATACATATTTTATTCTTCTTAGGTATATTTATAATTAGAAATTTCCTAAATATATATGAATATATTTAATTGAAATTAAGTTGAAATGTTAATAATTGTTTGATAATAATATTAGATCTGGTTTCATAATATTAAGAAAAATTTATAACATAATGTTGGTCATTATAACTTTTTGTTGGTATATAATTTTCTTTTTGTGTTTTTTTTTTTTTTTTACACCTATATCAAGTACAACATGTTGTTTTTAGAGACCTAAGAGTTCATTCTGCCTTGCACAGATGGTCACACAGTATAATCCTCTTTCAGAGGAGTCCCACTCCTCCTCCTCCTCCTCTCAGGATGAAGGTCTGCCTGTAATAATTAGCCTAATGGAATGAATGAGTGTGGATGGGCAATATGCAGCTGTGGCACGTCTGTGGCTCATCGTCGTGGGTGGAAAGTGACATTCTTCACAGGAGGCAACACCATGATTTCAAACGATGCGCCTGTTTCATTCGGAGGAAGGAGTGCTGTTTATTGTGAGAAAACCTGTTGGATTCTCTAACTGGATTACATCAGAAATATTGTCAAAGTTTGGAGGTTAGGTGTTGGAGGATTTGGCAGCCTAGGAGAATGAATCTGTGCCTGCAGGGTAAGCCGGTGTGTTGAATTAGGACAGAGCATCTAGATGATTCTATCTGACTCATTTAAAAAGAGCTGTTTTTCAATTGTTTTAGTGGAATATGCGGTCTGAGATCAAAGCTAAAATGAAAGATTAAAGACTAAAGTATTTATTTGTGTGAGAGCTGTCAATGCAACTGTTTGCTTTATGAAATAATTATTGGTTTCTATGATGTTGAATACTGCCAGATGAACTGATGTATTGCTATGAATTTCAAAATGAGCAGTGTTACAAATCATGTGAGGGTTGCTGTCTTTGTCTCTAGCATTTGAAGCCTTTCTTGTTTTCATATTTTACAGTTTTCATTTAAAAAACAGACAAAGCATTTTCAAGGACTTGTTTTTTTTCTGTTTAAGAGTGACTAATATCTAGCAGCTCTGACTAACATGAGTACTGGTAAGTGCATTAAGTTAGCATTAATGATCTTGGTCAGCACTGGATAGTCAGCATTATGGAAATCATTTGACTGTTTTCATTTTTAAGTGCTATGCTAATTATTATTTGTAATTTTCAAAAAAGCTTGTTTCTACCTGGGATAATGATGGTGATGATAATAATAATAATAATAATAATAATAATAAAGGTAATTGCAACCTTTTATCTTTCAGTTCAGACTTTTTTCTTAGAATTTGAGTTTATATTGCAATTCTGATTTTGTATCTGTTTTTTTTTTATCTGTGAGTTTCTGTCTCACAATTCTGAGTTTATATTTTGTAATTCTTTTTTTATATCTCACAATTCAGACTTTTTTTTCTCAGAATTTCCTTTATACTATCTTGCAGTTCTTAATTTGAGTTTGTCACAAATCTAATTTTATATCTCAAATTCAGAATTGTTTTCCTTGAAATAGCAACTTTTTATCTCACAATTCTGAATTTATCTCTCAATGACTTTTTCTTAGAATTTGAATTTATCTCACAATTCTGTTTTTAACTTACAAAATATTATATTTTCTTTGTTGTTGTTGTTAAAATAGCAACTTTATGTTTCACAAATCTGAGTTTAGGCTGTATCATGATTCAGACTATTTTCTTAGAATTGCGAGTTTATTCCCATTCTGAGTTTATATTTTGCGACTCCAATTTTATATCTCACAATTCAGACTTTTTTTTATTAAAACTGTGACTTTATATCATGCAATTATGAGTTTATCTCATAATTAATTTATAATTGCAACTTTAACTCACAATGCTGACTGTATTCCTCAGAATTCTGACTTTTTTTCCTCAAAAATTTAATTTGTATCTCACAGTTCTGAGTTTCAGTTTCTGAGTTCAGAGCAACTCTGATTTCATCTCTCGCAATTCTGACTTTTTTTTTATAAAGTGCAACTTTATATCTCAATCTCAATCTCAATTGTTTCATTTTCATAGTTCTGAGATAAAAGTCAAAATTGTTGGATATAATCTTGAAAAACTTTTTTCTATTCTGTGGCTGACACAGACTTCCATTCTGAATAGATGTATATATGTATTTGAGAGCTGTTAAACTCTCCTCACACGTATCCCATGAGTCTCAGTGATCTGACAGTGTTGTGTTGCAGGTTTCTCCCACTGGGCTGCCAAGTTCTCAGCTGCTAATTGTGGAAATCATGCGTAGAACTTTCAACTGTTAATTCAGCCTTTAGAGATTTATAATTAGTGTCAAATATATGTACACCTCTCAGAGGTGTTTAGTAATTAATGAGCTCTAATTAAATGGGGTTTGTGCTTGGTGTGCCATTAAAAGAATCGGAATTAAACATAGAACCTACAAACATCCGTATAATGTTCCTTCAGCTAGTGGGTTATTTTTATTTAAGGGTACAGAGGATGTGCTGTCTTTTCCTGAGATTACAGTAAGCCGTGCTTTGGAAGTACTCGAGCGGGCAAACAGTGATTGTTATCAAGTTTTTTTTTTTTTAGATATATATAGCCTATATATGCAATTATGTGAGTGAAAATTGTTTCTCCACTATGTTTTTCAGTGTACAAATAAAAAGAAAGAAGCATGAAATACTTCTGTAAGGTAACAGTATGGCACTGCAGGATTCAGTGAGAATAAGCAGATATTCACTGAAGGCCCTGTTCACATTCATTTTCATCTCAAGGTGCCCTTAGAAACTGCATATAAATCAATACGAATGAAGTACCAGGCAGATATTATAGAGAGAATGACTGTCCAGTAAGGAGGGTTCACAGAAAATATTCATAGTTTAAATCAGTTTTTCTTTGAATAGTTCAAATCTTCTAATGTTGTAACTTGTAATTACAGATACTAACATCTGAGCGAATTTCAAAGAACATTCCATGAAATCATATCAGAATTATATATCTAATATTATATATCTGAGAAAAAATTTAAATATAATAATATCTATTATAAGATAAAAATATAATTTAATATACATTTAATTTAGTTATTAAATTATGTCATTGTTTTATAATTATTAAATTACATCACATACTTTAAAAAAATGTAAACAAATGAATAAATAAATGTGTGTGTGTGTGTGTGTGTGTTCTGTGACCTGGACTTGTTTTCATGATATTCATTCATCTAAGGTCATGACAAATGTATTTGTATAGTGCTTTTCACCAGTGCTTTAAGTGGGCCGGTAGGCACCAGTACTCATTACCGCCACTTCCAAATATAGCTCTTGAGCGTACCACCACCTCTCCGTGTGCCCAGAACTTGCTTTTAGCGTACCGGTACGTTCATTTGGACATCTGTTTTAATAGATGTTTTAATCCTTTGCCTTTGCTGCTGCTTTTCAGAGCACTCTTCACAATGCACGCTTCCTAATTCTTCCTAGTTCGGAGCGGGATCGCGAATCATTTGAGTCAGTTTGGGAGTTCGGAGCGGATTCGCGAATCATTTGAGTCAGTTTGGGGATCGCAAATCATTTGTATCAGTTCGGGAGGCCAGAGCTGCATCGCGGATCATTTGAATCAATTCGAGAGTTCGGAGCGGGTTAGCGAATCATTTGAGTCAGTTTGGGAGTTCGGAGCGGGATCGCGAATCATTTGAGTCAGTTCGGGAGTTCGGAACGGGTTCGCGAATCATTCAGTCAGTTTGGGGATCGCAAATCATTTGAATCAATTCGGGAGTTTGGAGCGGCTTCGCGAATCATTTGAATCAGTTCGGGAGTTCAAAGCGGGATCGCGAATCATTTGAGTCAGTTTGGGAGTTCAAAGAGGGTTCACGAATCATTTGAGTCATGCAGTTTGGGGATCGCAAATCATTTGAATCAGTTCGGGAGTTCGGAGTGGGATCGCGAATTTGAGTCAGTTCGGGAGTTCAAAGCGGATTCGCGAATCATTTGAGTCAGTTTGGGGAACACGAATCATTTGTATCAGTTCGGGAGTTACTAGCGGCTTCGCGAATCATTTGAGTCAGTTTGGGGATCGCGAATCATTTGAATCAGTTCGGGAGTTCGTAGCGGGTTTGTGAATCATTTGAGTCGGTTCGGGAGTTCAAAGCGGGATCGCGAATCATTTGAGTCAGTTTGGGAGTTCAAAGAGGGTTCACGAATCATTTGAGTCAGTTTGGGGATCGCAAATCATTTAAATCAGTTCGGGAGTTCGGAGTGGGATCGCGAATTTGAGTCAGTTCGGGAGTTCGAAGCGGATTCGCGAATCATTTGAGTCAGTTTGGGGAACGCGAATCATTTGTATCAGTTCGGGAGTTCGTAGAGGCTTCGCAAATCATTTGAGTCAGTTCGGGAGTTCAAAGCGGGTTCGCGAATCATTTGAGTCAGTTTGGGGATCGCGAATCATTTGAATCAGTTCGGGAGTTCGTGGCGGGATCGCGAATCATTTGAGTCAGTTCGGGAGTTCAAAGCGTGATTCATTTGACTCAGTTCGTTAGTTCGGAGCTGGTTCGGGAATAATTTGAGCACCTCTTTTGGGCCACTTAAAGCACTGCTTTTCACAATACAAAATTCCAAAGCATCATGATGACAGTTGAGATTTGCTATAGCCTATAGTGTTTATATATTGATTTACACGACTATATTGTATGTGGATAAAGTTATATAAAGATAAAGACATATATCCAACTTTATATAAAGAGCTGAGTGACAATATCGTTACAATTTGAGATAATGCAAACACTAAAGCAGGTGGAGATTAGATATATAGCCTATTATTTATATATTGGCTTACACGAGTCTAAAGAATGCATGTGAAAAAATAAAGGATGTACTAGTCATACTAAATGGGTCATGTTGTGTCAGTCATCAGATACAAGCATTAGAGAACTGGAGTGAATTTGACAGCAAGTGTATTTTCAGTCTCTGTGTTTGGTGCATCATTGTTTCAATGACATGTTTGTAGAAAATACACAATCCAGCCTGTCATCATGGGTCAGAAAGCAGATGTAGCTCTTCACAGCTCTGTTCATGCAATACTGGTGTCGCTGTCATGTGTCTAACGCTTCCCTTGAGTTCAGTGAAATCTCAAGATGATTAAAGAAGCTTTGCGTTCTATCCTTAGCCGCCAAAGGCCCTGATTAGTGGCCAGACTGTTTGTGGGAGGGCTTGTGAACTTGCATCACTGCAGCATTTGTGTGCTTAGATGCTGTCTGGAACATTGCTCTGTGTAGTCCCTTTTTTACACATTTTGTGCTGTTGTACACTTTTTAAATTTTTGCATCAGATAATGTATTCTGTAAATGTAAGTATGATGTTTATATTATAAATATACTTTATATCCTGTCATTTTTACATTGAGCTGAGATATTGCTGAAATAATGCTATTTTAATTGTTTAAACAGAAATTGTTTTATTATTCACAAGGCAAATTGTTCAGTGGAAACATGCTTGATGCAGTATATCATACCTTTTGTGTTCAAATATGGATGGTTTCTTTCAATTTTATACAAATAGAATTAGAACATTGCCTAGATACACTATGTGATTTTATTCAGTTTGGACTGTCATGAAATTATTTTGTGCATTTTGTATTTAAATGAAAATATATCTGATTATAAGAAAAACAACTTTAGTCTCCGTTTAATACACATAAAATGGTTTCATTTGCAAGCTGTGCTCAGAGATCATGCTCTTGAACTTGTTTAAATGTTAGATTAAAATGCCTATTAAGGACTAAGAACTAAATGCAATTTAAACTAGTCTGTAACTGTTTCCAGAAGAACATGAGATTAATCTCTGGACTGGGGCCTAGTTTCGTAGTTGCTTACACATTTAAATGGCATGAAATGTAGTATATTACAAGTACACAGGTATTATTACAGTTTTCATCACAATATCTGTTTCCTGTAATACCATGATGTTCTTTGAAGTACTTTGGATAACCATGTCCGTGCCATTGTTCGCTGTATGTATATACCAGTCACACAGTACAATGGTACTCCCATCAGTATAAGGATGAACTTCAGATACATTTATAAGATAAATGTTGTGTCTATATGTTTTTACACCTCTGGTTAAATCTAATTAAATGATCAAATAGTGATATTTTAGTAACTATATCTTTGATTGAGAGTTTGAAGAATTAATACCCGACATGTTTGAGGCTTAATCTTGGTGTTCTGTTCCTAGAAGAAAATATTGTTCAGGGTTGGTTTTCATAACACGAGGCTTGGAGATCTCAATATTTTACTCATTCACTTTGTCAGTTTTGATTTAGTGTTCTGATTACAGTGCAGACTGTGGTTTCTTGGCAGATCTGAGAGCAATTAAATCATTACTAGAGTCTCCATTTCATGTAATTTCTTTATAATTTCATATTTTATGAAGATTGCTTCTGGGTTTGAATTTGAAATCAGTGTTGATTCTGAGTTTCAATGTCATTCACATTTCCATACTTCCCTCCACAGCTTAAATTGACGTGGAGAAAAGATGCAGAGGACGACCCAAGGCTCCTTCGATGCCAATACCCATTTTCAGAATGAACCTCATCCGTTTCCTCAGCCTCCAGCTTCATCTTTTGGCTCCAGTGTGACTGCGGCCAACCCTGCCAAGAGAATGACCTTCTACAAGAGTGGCGACGCTCAGTTCAAAGGAGTTAAGATGGCCATCCATAAGCGCAGCTTCAAATGCTTTGATGCCTTATTGGATGACCTTTCCCAAAAGGTTCCTCTACCTTTTGGTGTGCGTACCATCACGACCCCAAGGGGAACCCACAGCATTAAACATTTAGAGCAGCTAGAGGATGGAGGCTGTTACCTGTGCTCTGACCGCCGTTACGTTAAGCCAATCAACATGGAAGCTGCAGGGAAGAGGCCGGCGGTCTGGCACCATCACAGCAACCCACATAACCCTCGCCGCAAGCCCTCCCGACCTGAGGAGCCCCCCTCGGGACATCAGCACCACCATCGGCACCCAAAAAGGATTGTTCTGGTAAAAAACAATGACCCTACTATTAGGCGATCCGTCATTCTGAACAGACGAACAGCTCGGAGTCTTCGCGTCTTCATGGACGAGATTTCAGAACTCATGCAATGTCATGTCAAGAAACTCTACACTCTGGAGGGACGTAAGGTCAGGGAGGATTTCATTTCTTCAACCATTCTTTAATTAGCCGGGTCAAGTATTTTAGGAGGGTGGTGTCAGTTCAGGACAAAGCTGAAGGCCCTGGGAAAATAGTTGTGCTATAGCTACTAATCTAATTTGCATCTTACAGAGATGTTTCAACCCCCAAAATAAAACCTTAATTCACCCTCCATGTTATTCCTAACAAATAAGTTTTCTGTAAAACACAAAAGGAGAAATTAAAGTATGTACCAAAAAGCACCATTACAATTACCCATGTGATTTGTATTATAGTGTTCTGAGGAACCAAGTAAAATTTATTATAAAAGTCAATTTACTCAAATATACTTGCCCTCCACCATTGCTTTACAATTTCCTTCAGGCGTGTAATTTTTTAGGATTTGCAAACAACATCAATTGCCAGTGATTGTTGCATACCTCATAACTAAATGTTTGAATCGATGCATGCACTATTTGATCACTATTGGGCAAGATTTTTGGTGAATACCAATATTTTTTAACAAATATTATGTATTTTTGTTCATTTTGGAATTTGACAGCATGCAATGCTTTCTTAGTATAGAAAAGAGCATTCTGCTGAATATTTCCTTTTCCGGTCTAAGTCATTTGAAGGAAATATAAAGAAGATGAGTACATGATGCCTGAATTCTCATTACTGGTTGAACTACTTCTTTAAATACAAAATCTGTAAAATCTGTATTTTGTGTTTAATTAGTTGATATACATAATTAAGGTTAATTCAGGATCATTGAGCCATTTTTATCCAGTCATCTCAGTGATAAATGGTGGCCCAATTTACTTGAATTCACCCTACATAAATTAATATGCTGCTGTTGTCATTCCAGCAAACCATTATGTTTGAGTTTTGATGATTTAGGGGTTCTAAATGCTAAAATGTGTCTGTTAGTGCAACCATGTAAAACGTTTCAAATCAGTCAATTATGAGGTTACATTTTAGTCAGGATGTTGTTAAACGTTTTGATCTCTGACTGGATTTGACTTGTCTTATGTTTATTCACTGCTCTCCATAGATTGACAATATTCAGAGTCTGATGCAGTGTCCTAGTGTGCTGGTCTGTGTGGGTCGAGAGCCCTTCAGGCCGCTGCTCATGGAAAGCTTGAAGAAGCTCTCAGACGAAAAGCTTCCAGGAATGGGCTCAAGGTCTTACTCCAGTGTCTGCAGTGAAGGCCACGAGAGCAAAAAGAATGGTAAATATTTTATTTTATTGTGTACACACTTCAAGTTAACTACCGTTTACATTCATTTGTTTTAGGTGAGTCATTATATTGATTAACTTACCATCTATCCAACCCACGTATCTCTAATAATAGACTGAAGATGACACAACCATTTACCACCAACTCAGATGCAGTTAATTTATTGTAGGGGTTGGTGAATCGAGCCTCTTTCAAATTTGTTGTTTGCATGTTAAAAATATGTTATTATCCTTGATAAAATGATATATCTGTATCTTATGATTTTGTTTTAACAGTTAACTTTGGCCTGGAGACAAAGAAAAGTATTATCCATCCACGATCAGACTCCAGTAATAGATCTACAAGATACTCTCTTTCTTCAGAAAAGTCCTATCAAAATGGATTATGCATGACACCAGGACAATCCGGCTGCGTCAGCAACTGTCCTTATGTTAAAGAAGTTGTAGTGAACGATGACATTGAGAAAAGAGTGCTTGTTAACAAAGACGGCAGCCTTTCTGTGGAGATGAAGGTTCGCTTTCGGCTGTTAAATGATGAGACTCTTCAGTGGTCCACCGAGATCAAGAAGTCATCAGTGAAAGTGAATGACTCTGCTTCTGTGAAAGATGCAGATTATCTCAAAGCTAAAGCTGAGTTTTCAGACCCAGACTCCATATCTGCATCAGAGACTGATGAAGCCTTTGCAACGAAGCTGCATCAGAAGCATATTGAGGAAACACTTTGTCAAAACTGTTGCAATCACTGCCAAGAGTACGACATCTGGAAAAACCCCATGCACAAAGAACCCGAGACCTGTAAATCACCTAGTTCCAGCGCATCATCTAACAAAGTTATACACAAAAAGTCATCAGTGGATAGTACACGCACAATTTCTCGTTCCAGTGGTGAGTACACTGAGCATGTGGTAGAAAAGGCTTCGTGCTTTCAGCAGACAATGGGGGAAGGAGACACTAGAGTAGAATATTGTGCAATAAGTCATTGCTGCAATCGAGGTGAAGTATCATCTGTTGCTACCACATCAAAGAGCAAGAGATCTTGTGAGGGCGACTGTGAGAGTCACGCTAAAATGAAATATTCTCATATGGAATCTAAAATCTCTCCTACTCCACATTGTGATGTCATTAAGGTCCTGGAAGAGCGTCCGGTTTCTGCAGTTAGCAACTCATCCAAAGTGCTTGAGTCTTTGAGGGAAGATCAGGATGATGATTATGATGATCTGCCTCCAAGCGTTTCAAGAGCATCACACTGGTCCCAAAGTGACCATCTTGGGAGTGTTGCTCAACCCAAATGTGTTCATTGTTGTGGCTTCCAATCTTCACCAACATCTTATTTGTCCCCCAGACCTCCAAGTAAAGAATCAAGCACTGCTGTCTACTCACTTAAGCTCAAAAAGTATAAAACCACTTTTGTAACACCAGCAGAGCCAGATGAGATGAGTATGACATCTCCAATTTCAAAAGTGTCCTCCAGATCACATCCATGTCAGTGTGGAACCATAATCCCAAGTTCAGTTGCATCTGGTAGGCAGCACAGGCCTGAGGGAGAGGCTTGTAATACAGATTCCAGACATAACCATGCACCTTGTAAATCTAGAGGTCAAGCAAACACCCCTGGATCCAATGCATCCGATGCTCTGAAGATATGTGACAAAGATGCTGGAAACATATCTTTAAGTGCCACATCAGGTGTGTCGAAACGATCTGGTCAGTCTGGTGTATGTTCATTCTGTGGTGAGCATAAAAGATTTAATGGGAATCCAAAGGGGAGTGAAGCAGAGAAAGCTGATTCCATAGTGTCAAAGTCAAACAAATCTGCTGCATCCACTTCAAATGTTCATGAAAACCTTAAACCAGTTAATAATATGTCGGAAGGGGAAGCCACTCAGGAGTCTGGACTGTCTAAAAATTCTACTTCAAAAATCTCCAAAAAATCTACCTGCTCTGCACATGAAATGTGTTCTTTTGGGAAATCATCCAAATCTGAACATAATGAAGCTGAAAGTGTTACAGAAAGAACCAAAAGTGCCACACCAGTAAGGTCAGTTGGGTCAGACTGCATTGTTTCAGAGAGAGAGCCCACACCAGCCTTGGAGATGGATCAAGCTGAAGAAAAAAGCCAAGAAAGAGCTGTCAGCCCAATCTCAGCCAATTCAAATTTATCAGCTGCATCGAGGGCATCTCACAAATTAGAGAGTGCTAAAACGCCTATATTTTGTAGTCTAAATGATTTAGAGGAAGTGCCATCAAACGGATTTAATTCTCAGGGTGATATATCAGAAAGTGCTGCTACTCAGAGTCATACTATGACGGATGATCATTGTGGACAAGGGCCAGAGATTTCTCAAGAAGTGAGACCAGCTAGTGCCATGTCTAATAAATCAAACCGATCTTCTGAACATCCATCACCTGCATCAAATCAAACAACTAAATCTGTCAAATCTTGTTGCGACATACATAAAAAGGCCACTCATAATGCCAACAGTCCTGATGTTCAGTGTGAGCCAGAAACTGAGGTAACCACTGAAAAAAGACTATGCAGTCCGCTGTCCAACTGCTCCAAAATATCTGTGAAGTCACATGCATCCTCAAAGAATTCACATGCAGAGTCTGAATCTAAGGAAAGAGTTCCTAACTCAATGTCTGTTAAAACAAACACATCTAAAGGATCTTGTAGGTCCTGCAAATCAAACCACAATGTTCCAGAAACCACAGTTTCCTCAGAACCAATTGATACAACACCTAATGAATGTGAAACTCCAGAAAATGAGTCAAATAGAGCCATCAGCCCAATGTCTCAAACCTCAGAAAAGGCTAATGCCTATTCTGAAAGATCTGTCAAATACACTGCAAAGAGCATTGTATCTCAGGGAGTGGAAAATGGCAAAGTCATCATGTCTTTGAATGCCTTAACTGTGACCTCTCCATTGCCTAGGTCAAAGAGGTCCCCATCTCCAAGATCAATCCACAACACTGAAATTAAGAAAACTGACAGCAGAGCTCCAAGTGGGATGTCAGTAAATTTAAATGTATCCTCACAATCCCAAAGATCCAGTAAATGTCATTGCCTCAACTCCATAAATGGTCATTTGAGAGAGATAGAGATTAAGATGCTAAAAGAGGAAGCCAAAGATGAATCTAAGAGCTTGTCAGGAAAATCAAATCGGTCAGTGAAATCTAATATAAATAACATTAAGTCTGCAGGCAAACAGTTTGATGAACCTCTAAGTCCTACATCAACAGCATCCGTTTCTCTTGGACTAGGAGAAGAGCACAAGGGTGACGACTTTGATGAACGATCAACCAATGGCATTTCAGCCTGCATAGAGGAAGCTGGCCATCAGTTAGAGTTTGTAGATGAAGTGGATGCAGAGGAAAGGCCAAGGACAGAAATGTCTATGAACTCTGCAATTTCAGACGGATCCAAGAAGTCCCATCACAAGATCTGTAAGACTCCTGTTCAAGCTCTCTCACCTGTCTCAGCTGAAAGAATAAAGTCAGTAGAACTCAAGAAAAGCAAGTCGGGAAGCCAGTTAAATGAAAACAATATCAGAGTGCCCTCCACTTTGTCACTGTCATCTTCACGAAGTAAGTCACCCTTGAGAGTTTCACAGGGAAGTGCTAAAAATACTGCTATGAAAGTCAGAGATTGTGAAGCTGTCAACAACACCAACCATGCAGAAAAGAATGAAACATCTTCAAAACATGACCAAAGTGGAAGAACCTCTGAAATAGCTATGCCAGAAAGTGACCATTTAAACTCTTCAGAAACATCTGAGCATTCGGTGAAGTTCAAAAATGGGCACAGTACTAAAGAGAGTGATAGATCTAAATGTAAAAGATCTAACTGTTCTTCCCAGTGTTTGGAAATAAATGGACTGAATATAGATTATAATGGAAACAATAATGGTATTTTGTCATCCGCATCAGATAGAAGATCTATGAAAAATGATGCATCCAGGCCAAATTCAGCAGGGATGTCTAATATTTCCCAAAATGTTGTAAGTCTACTAGATGAGATCCCAAACAAGAATAAAGCATCATTTAAGCATCCTGGTTCCTCAAGTGACAGTGTTTTATCTCGGGCACTTTCAGCAGCAGATCTGTTAAAAGAGATTGTTGTCAATGCAAGACCAGTCAGCAGAGGATCAAAGTCCAGCAAAAATATCGACAATGTAGAAAATAAAAGCCCAAAAAGCAACAGGAGCAAACAGGGCAAAGTCAGCATCTCATCTGAATGCAATAACAAGGAGATGATGCCGTCATGCTTACCAAACGCTTCCCCTACAGAAGTTGTGAATGACTGGCTTAGGAACATTCCCATTGATGGCCATGTTTATGAAATGGATGTCGAACTCACTGAAGATATGTCCTTGACTCAAAGTGGTGAGGACACGTCTCTAAGAGACAAAGTTGAGGCAAAAGAAAGCATAATAGAGGTTGAGAAACCTCACGATGATCAAGAAGGTGAGAATCATATGCAGCAGGAGACCAATGACATTTGTGTTGAAACAGAGTTGTGTGATGAAAGAGCACAATTGGAAGTTAGTACAATAGATCCCAACCCCAAAGCATTAATGAAACAAGACAGTTTGCAAAAGCAACATCATTCTTCGGTTCAGGTCATGAAGGTTTTACTGGGTCCAAAACTAGACAGGTCCAGTAGTCTACCTGAAGTCTCCCCTGTATATGGCAGAAAATTAAGCCAGTCTGCTCAAGGCCTGTTGGACTGCCTTGAGAAATTACGATTAATTGACTCAGACTCTAAAAAGGAAAAGCAGCATAAATATAATGAAGTCATGACGATCCTACAGTCGCTCTGGCTCCAAAAGCCTTCTGAGGATGAACAGAAAAGCCAAAACACAAAGGAACACCCCTCCACTGAAGATGAATTTAACCCACGATCTTCATCTGGGGTTGATGTTCGCAGCGGCTCCACCGGCTCTGTTAAAGGTAGCATGAATGGCATATTAGAAAAAATAGAGACCGTACAAGGCACAATACCACCCATTGCTGAACAAGAGGGTTCACTCCAAGATAAAGATGAAGAAGATCAAGTAAAGTCTACAGCACAAGAATGCGAATGTTTAGACCCATCCAAAGTCTCCTCAGATCCAGTAACTCCAGGGATTTCAGAGCAAGTCCAGGGGAGTTCAGTAAATACACAACCTGATGATGACCAAGAAAATGGTGTATTGCAAGTAGATAATGTTGAAAGCAGTGAGAATAAGAATGAATCAGATCAAACACCACAAACAACCTCTTGCAAGAGCTCGGGGAATGAGAGTAATGCTATGAAATCTCAAGAAAATACAAGCTCAGAGACTCCACCGTCTGTTCAGAGAGCTCCGCTTGCTAAAAGAGTTTCACAAGACCCAGATCCCGTTTGGGTGCTGAGCTTATTAAAAAAGCTAGAAAAGCAGTTCATGTTACATTACGCAGATGCCATGGCGGAGTTCAAAGTGAGGTGGGATTTGGATGACAATGATATGCTCGATAAGATGATAACTGAGCTGAAAGAGGAAGTACACAAAAGGATCCAATCCAGTATTAACCGAGAACTGCAAAAAATCCAAAGCCGGGCCGGCAGGGGTCCGAGACCTCCGGGAACTACTCTATCAAGAGACTCCACGATCCAGACTGAGCAGCGACGCAAGCGTCTTCGGGTCATGCGCAATAAGTCCATCTTGTCAAGGACTGGTGAAAATTACACTGCGTCTGGAACTGAAAACAGCGATCAGCGCAGTGATGATGAGTACTGCCCATGTGAAGCATGCATGAAAAAGAAGATGGCGTCTAGAGTTGCCCAACAAGCTCAAGCTTTGAGTTTGGCTCCGGTTATGATGGAATTTGATCTGCGGAAAATTTTGCAAATGAAAAAGGATCCAGCCCAACCTAGAGAACCAAAAATGGGAGAACAACATTCAACCAACTTGACTTTTGCAGTTGAGAAAGAAGAAGTGGTTCATGAAGAGGTAGAGGAAACCAATGACAATAGTAAAGACCATAAATTTGATGCGGCAGATCAAGAGCCAGATGGTTTTGTCAATACAGTAGATGAAGGCAAAAATACAGAAAACATCAAAAATGTAGACTCTGTAAACTATGAGACAAGAGATCCAAGTGAAGAGGAAGCAAATGACAAAAGAGATTCTGGTGAAGAACAGGTGGAAAATGAAGAAAGTGAGGATGTAAAAGAAGAAATGGTGGTAAATGGTAAGAGAGATGCTGAGGAAGAAGAGGAAGTAGAGATTGTTGAGGATGAGACTGAAAAAGATACAGAAGAGGACTGTGAGAAGGAAGACAGTCCCAAGGGAGATGCAGCAAGTCCAGAAAATAGTGATACGTCTGTGGAGGCGGAAAAAAAGGATGAGATGACAGAAACTGGTGATGAAATCGAATCGGATGACAGGGAAGCAGAAACTGAGACTGGGAAAGAGAGTACAGAAGACAAGTCTGCAGAAGATGGAGGTGAATCTAATTCAATTAAAGACGATACACCTACTGAAGGTGATACGTCAGATCAAACGTCCACCAGTGAGAAAAATGCTGATGGGAATCCGGATGGAGCTGCAAAGAATGAAGCCAATGTAGATGGGACTTCAGACACAAGACAGGATGAGGACCACCCTCAAAACTCAGCGGAGGTCAAAGGAGACACAGAAAATGAGATGAACAAATGTAGCTCTGCTGAAGAAGATTTTGAGAAAGAAAAATCTGATGAAACTGTTGTTGATGACCGTGAGAGCACACTAGCGAAACAGGTGACGAGAACGTCAGTGGAGTCTCAATCAGGATCCGCGGAGAACTGCATGAATCAGACGGCTAAACTGAAAGATCTTCAGAGTTTCATGGAGAGTATTGAAAGTCAAGGAGACAGCGTGGTTGTGATTACTAAACAACCACCGTACAAAGAGCAACATGGAAATAAAAAGGACATGTGCAATGGCTTGACTGAATGGCAGGTGTCTCCTAAAATAAACAACAGGGCCAGTAAACAAAAGAAAGGACAATGATGTTATGGCGAACAATGAAGAATTGTAATCATTTTATATTCCATCGTATAAAGCACTTTATTACTAATGTTACTTTAGATGGCACTTGGATAATGATGATGTGAGATTATTAATCTCACTTCAAAGATATCTAAAGAGCTAAATAGAAACTTTTAAGATATTTCAAAACTGTATATTTTATTGAGTTTTATTGAGTCTGTTAAAACTTTAAGCAACCAATATTGTACTCAAGGATTCATATACTCAGTGAAATACTTAGTATCTTCAGAGTCACACAATCATGCACATTTTATCGATAAAGATTGAATTCTCAGGGTTCTGAATGTTACAAGAATTATAATATACATGCATTTTTTGCCCAAATTTAACCAAGTTTAGCATTGCATTACTTTTAATTTATATGCTAAATGGCACAATTATATTTCTAAATATATATAATTGCAGATATGACGTAAGAAAGAGGTATTACTCAAAAGCAACTTTTTTGCCATGACTCTATATTTCAAAATTGCTTACTTAACTATTTTTTATTTATTTCTGAAGTTGCAAGATTTTATGATGCTGCTAAGTGGTGCTTGATGCCACATTTTACATCATAAAAGCTCTCATCATGTGTGATGTTTAAACCATTCTTGATTGTGGTATGTTGCTATTGTATAACATTTACAATAATAAATGCTTAACTCTTCTTGTTCTTGTTGTTTTCATAACAGGTCAGCACATATTTAGCTTTAGATTAGAAGATTGTTGTTTTAGGTTTCTGACTATATAACAGTTACAGCGTCTTGATCAGAAATGTTTCTCTTTGTATCGTTGCTCTGCCATGGCATTTTAACCTGAAAGTTTATTTCCTTCTTCCATAGTATAGTGCTCTTTGTTAATAATGTCTTGTTGTTGTTTGTCCTTCATGTATTCAGTAATATAGTCAGGAAAGCATGAATAACTGCACCAGAGTTCGAGTCCAGCAGCTTGAATAGTTCTTGCGTCATTCTAATCTCATTGCCTTTGTATTGGGAGTATCTTTAGCAGGGCGAGAGGATTGAGGTTGGCTTGCATCAGTCATTAATCTAGCACAGTTATTAGTCAATGGTGAGTAAATGTAGTTCAGCAGGGTGCATACACGCCTGGACTTCACAGCATATGTACAGAAAACCATTAATCTTACATAGCATATGCTAGTTTGAATAAAATGATGTGTTTATCCCTTTTACTTCCAATGTAACTCCGCCTTGCCATGTTTTTTTGTAAACACCGGCCAGAGAAGGGTTGACATCCATTAAAGTGTCATTCTTACAGTTTACTACCCCAATTATTTTTAAATAATGACGATTTCTCAAATGTTTTATAATTATTTCAGCAACACTTTAGAATAGGGGACACATTCACTATTAACTACAACAATTCTCTGTTTATTAATAGTTAGTAAGGTAGTTGTTAAGTTTAGGTATTCGGTAGGATTAGAGATGTAGAATAAGGAATTATTCATTAATCAGTTCTAATAAATGGCTTTAAGCGATGCTAAAATATAGGGTTACATTAGTTTATTATGTTCACCAAGGCTGCATCATCAAAAATACAGTGAAAACCTTTTTTTACTCTATTTTAATATATTTTAAAATGTAATTTATTCCTGTAATGGGGAAGCTGAATCTTTAGCATATTAGGATGATTTCTGGAGGACACTGAAGACTGGAGTAATGATGCTGAAAATTCAGCTTTGATCACAGGAATAAATTACAGTTTAGAATATATTAAAACTCAAAATTGTTCTCCTAAATTGTAAAAATATTTCACATATTACTGTATTTTTAATCTAATAAATGTAGCCTTGGTGAGCATAAGAGAGTTCTTTCAAAAATATGAAAGAATTCAAATTATTTACAAACTAAGACAAGTGTTTAGGGCTGTTAAATCATTTTAGTAACGTAAAAGTCCTCAGTCATTTTCAGAAGGAAGAAGCAAACCTGCCTTAAAAAGTGCACTTACAGTAGTACCAGCAATCCAGATTTACATAATTACAACTATGTTCTTGAACAGGTCACGAAGATGCGTGCTCTTACAGCAGTTCACATAAAAAGTTAAAAATTGAACATTAATTTGCAAAGACTTTGCTATCCCCAAATGTCGAAAGTTCACGTGACGGTGTTTCTACATTGGGGTCAAGACATCCAGCATTTTTTTTAGTTCAGCAGCTTTGATCACAAAAATGTCAGTCAACAGTGGAATATTTCCTGCAGGGAATATTTTGGAAACTAAGAAACTTCATAATCACCATTAGTAATACTGATTAGAAATACTAGTAATAGTCCTCCATATGATTAGAGAGATTTATGCCACAGTTTGCATATGGATGAATCTCATGAAACCTCACATGTAACGGCAAAATCAAAATGTGTGCATTTATTTTTACATTTGGCCTTAAGAAAATGAAGCCTCTTTTAAAGCCATGACAATAAAGTATTTTAGCTCCAAATTCTCATTATTGCATTATATAATTTTCGATATATTTTTAGGATCTATATGCTGCTCTAAATTTTATAAAGGCATATTACCATGAAATAATAATTTTAATCAGTTTTTGCATTTTCATGAGAATCACCCATATTGCATTAATTTCAGTAGATATGACCTGTTACCTCTGTAAAT
The DNA here is from genome assembly GCF_003368295.1 of Carassius auratus. NCBI lineage: Eukaryota > Metazoa > Chordata > Actinopteri > Cypriniformes > Cyprinidae > Carassius > Carassius auratus. The sequence continues at coordinate 25,366,077 of NC_039259.1, read as the reverse complement.
TATAATTGATTGTATATGTGTTGGATATGTATAATCTAAGCTCAAAAGTGTCCCAGCGCTCTCATTTCTACAGTATCTACTCCAGTTCAGAATCAGGCTCATTTATGAGAGCCATCAGCTTCCCCCGTAGCTCTGTAAATGTTGGTCTCTCCTCAGGGTTTGACCTCCAGCACAGCAGCATAATTTCATAGAGTGCTTCGGGACAGCCGGCCGGTCTCTCCATCCGCTCTCCTCTCTGAATGGACTGAACGCATGTTTTTTTGTCCATACCTGAGTTTGTGGAAGAAGAAAATGCACCAGAGTTGGTTGAAATGCACTCCTATACCCACATGTGTCATGTATAGGGTGGTGAAATCATGTGTTTACCAGGGTATGGGTCATCTCCATATGTCACGATTTCAGTTAAAAGGATGCCGAAAGACCAGACGTCGCTCTTGCTTGTGTAAGCCTTGTTCTCAAATATTTCAGGGGCCATCCATTTCACAGGGACCTTTATATCTGCAGACAGATGTGCACGGTTATGCACTTTATGTGTTTGTGTGTCGTGCATGCTTGAACGAACATATCAAATATCTCACCTGATGAAATTCTGTGGCTTCCAGGCAGATTGATTTCAGCGAGTCCAAAATCGGCTATTTTGCAGCATTGCATGTCAGTAAGCAGAATGTTCTCTGCTCTCAGATCACGGTGAACTATCTTATTCTCAATGTACATCATTCCTTCTGTAATCTAAAAAAACAGCATGAAATTTAGTTTAGCAAAGGGCAATAACATCTAGAGTGGAAAATGTTGTATTTTAAGCATTTCTGCCTCAGCGGTCTAACAGCGCTAGTCAATAACTATGTTTCCATCCAAAGATTAACTGAAATATCACATTAAACATTTGCAATTTTTTTAAATGCAATTTTCTAAAAATATGCGCATAAAAATAGGCGGATGTAAACATAGCTAATGTCAAAATGATTGAGATGGCCAATCAAATCAAAGAGGCAGGGCTTTACTGATCCAGTTTTTAAAAGTCAAAGAGTGCAAGGTAAGATGTAAGTAACTAAATGGTAAACATTTGACATGTTTTAAGATAATAATGTTAAACGACCAACAGTGGTATGAAGTGAAACAAACTACTCAATTTTGTACAAATTTCACAATTTTTAAATCAAAACATGGGATGTCATTTACAGAATTAAAATAATAGAGTGGGGGAACTATGACGTCAAAACTAAAAAGTGTAATTCACCTCGGGCTCCTTTAAAATTTACCTTTGGGGTTTTGAAAGTGCCAAATTATGGATTTTTGAAAATGACCTTTCTTGCAGTGTGTAATAGAGCTCTAAAAGAATGAAAACATCCTGCAAAATTTGAAATCTAATAGTGCACCATGTATAAAGTTATTGTCTCTCAAAAGATAAGAGTCAAGTTTTTAAAATGAATCCCAAGCTGTTTCACGTTGACGTCAACATGAAACATTAGCAGTTGTTGGTCTTTTCGAGTTTGTCTGAATGAAAATGCAAATTTATTCTCTGCCACTAGGTGCTGCTTTTGGAGCAACAAAATAGCAGTTTTCCCAGTTAAACTGTAAACAAAGCAGCACTGCACTCACAAAAACTGCTTTATAAGGCATTACAGACATGACGAAATGAAAATGAGACCAGATTAGCATCACGTAATTCATTGGAAAAATGAATTGTTGAGTGAATCGTTTGGAAGTAACTGAGCAAGTAAGGTAAAAATAAATGCATATTATAAGACAATTGAAAGTGTTTTTTGACCTTGCATGCATGTCAGCCTGTTGTTGGGGACTCCCAAAACCAAAATATTAACCTTTCCTTAGCCATAATAGGTTTTTAAGTTACTGCATCTCACCCAGCTCTGGTGTGTAGGCCTATGTATTATTTCCAAACATTTAAATTGATTACAAGAAATTCTTATTCTATTGCTATTTTTTTTCCAATAAATCCTAAATTCATTTAAATCATTTTAATGGTTTAAAAAGACCATTGGGGGCCTTCTAAATAAATAGATTCCTCACAAATGTAGGGCCTTGGATTAGTATTCACTGAAATAGTTTTTTGATTGGACACTGATCTCTAAATCAGTGTCAACAATGCAAGATGCACTGCTTTAAGCATATAAAATCTTTATTTTAAAAGCATATAAACCTAACTGTTGTGCCGGATGTGAATGAGGAGTTTTATGCATCTGTAAGGTGTTTTAACACCACATAAAGGGTTTCCTCCTCTTGTTCCTCACTGCTTCAAGTGCATTTGGAGCATTGATATGTCCTTCAAGATGATCGATTTCCAGGTCACGGGCTGGAGGACGGTGGAGCGAGGAAATGAGGAAGCATCAATTTGAATATCGAGAAGCAGCTGATCTTGCATGACAGCAGCGCCGAATGGAATTGCAAAAATAATAAGCACACCACCTGTCCCTCTAACATTAATGTCAATGTTGCTGTGTCAGGCCGTTTAAACTATAGCAATAAAATGAGCCTTTTCAGAGAAATCAATGTATGCATTGCTTTGAAATTTTCTGTAAAATACTTTTCCAGTCACTCTTGTTTTTTTAACAAAAGAGGTCATTCATATAAAGACACTTTACACCATCAGAATGGTAAAAATCCTGCCCTGCAGTTTCCCCCACTGATTTAATTATTATTATTATGGGAGTATTATTGATTATGGAAGTTTCATGTTTAATTGTTTTTAAGGAAAGGGTGATCACATTCCAGACAGCTGAATTACTCACAAAGAAATCAAGTTACCTGCACTGCAAAATCCATCATGATTGAAAACTCCAGGTCTTGCTTCTGTTTGTGGTCTGAAGAAGAACAAACTTATTTCTTAAACAGCACTTTTCTGTCAAAGCAATTTGTCAGTTAAGATTATAGCTATCTAAATTGTTTTTTGTTGCATGCAAGTTCATATTAATTCACTTACTGATGAGAAATTTCTTTAAACTGCCATTTTTCATGAGCTCTGTGACTAAACACATGGGTTGACTATTGGTACACACAGCGTAGAGCTTCAGCAGACGCTCGTGATGCAGCTCTTTCATGATATCAATCTCTGTTTTGATACTGGAATAGTTGACATCTGCAATGTAAAGTGGAACAGATATGATTAATTTAACATCGTTTTAAAAGCAAAATAATTTGAGATGAACATTCCTAGATAATAATACTTTGGCAAGGTTAAGAACAGTTAAAAACAAACAAACATTCTTCCAGTAACGCTAATATAACTTCTTTACTAATGTTCTCAAAACTACATACATACATACATGATCCATTTTTAATTTGTGTGCCTATATTTGAATATATATATATATATATATATATATATATATATATATATATATATATATATATATATATATATATATATATATATACACAAAATTACATTTTCCCTTAAAATATGCATAACTAAAACAAAGCATCTTTGAAACTTTTAGATATTCAAATGTTTTGAGTTAGTGATTTTCAAATATAGGCTCACAAATTAAAAATGGATCATGGGTTTGTGTTGTGGATCATGATAACTAGGTAAAAAAGGATACTTAATATAAATAATAAAAATACAACAAACCCTATATTTATGATAGCAAAATGTTAACGCCAGTAAAGTCACTTCTTAAAGGGATACTCCACCCCAAAATGACTATTCTAATGATGTCTTTCATATTTTTTGGACCTTGACAGTGTAACTTACTTGGCAGTCTATGGCACAGTCACAAGCATCCCGGTTTTCATCCCAAATATCTTAAATTGTGTTCCAAAGGATTACGGATTTGGAACAACATGGAGGTAAGTTATTAATGACAAAATGTTCATTTTGGGGTGGAGTATCCCTTTAATTTAAAGCATTTATTCTGCATTTGAGTCCCACTCAGTATTAAATGTAGAACCAGCTGAGAAGCACAGATTTAACCGGATTTACCTTTGAACTCTTTGATGGCCACCTCTGTGGTGTTGTTCCAGAGCCCCTGCCAAACCTCGGCAAACTCCCCGCTGCCCACCTTCTTTATTTTTTTAAGTGAGCTTCTGTCTACCTCCCATTTGGTTTCAAATGACAGAGTCAGAGGAGCCGGCTGGTCCAGCTGGAAGAGTAATGGACAGACTGGAATTATGCTGGACAAATCCTTATAGGATGCTGCTGTACATTCATTAATCTGTGGGTTGTAACTCTTCACTGACCTTCACACAGGGTTCCTGAAGCTTCGCACAGAGTCCGCTCTCGTTTTCAGAGTAAAACTTTATCAGCTCAGGCAAGTTCTGGAAGATTTTGTGATGAACAAGGAAGAAGTTCTTGTCATTTTCTCCCTGCTTGACCCTGTAATGCCGTGCATGAAGTCCGTTCCTCACTTTAAAAGAATTCATTTGTAGAAAATGTTATTCATTTAAGGTTGGTTTATAGTTACTTGATTTATTTTATATCAGGTTCAGTAGAGTTATATGAAAGTGGCAGATGCTTGAGATAATATATGTGTGTGTGTGAGAATCACACTTGTCATACCTGATAAGTAATATTGATTATTCTCCTCACACTTCCAGATGAGAAATGCACCCTCTTTGTTCTCTGGTCTCAGCAGACATCTCTTGGCCTCTATACATGCTTTAACACTCTCAAAATACCATCTGAAAATCAGGTGATACTATTTTTATTTAATTTTTTTTCCAATATAGTATGTGGTGGTACATTTTATGACAGATTCAATGGACAATAAAGTAAATGATTTTAATGGGTGAATCTCAGAGGAAAAAAATAATAATAAATTCACATAGTATATTTAATATCATAATATTAAATATAATTTAATAATATATTTTTACTATAT